>NC_039284.1:17326230-17568384 GCF_003368295.1 Carassius auratus
TATTAAAACTAATCCAGCCCTCCAAATGACAGGTTCAGATCACTAACCTGTTTGTTTTGACTTCTTCCTTTGAGAGCTGGGGGTTATGCAGAGTGGATGGAGGCTTTCTGTGACAGAGCCTTGTTGTCAGTGTGGCTCTCTATCAGGAATAGAGGTGGTTTACAGGGCAGATACAAGTCCCTACTGTGAAGTCCACTGTGAATCGGACTAGAAGTGGCTCTGAGGTTGTAAAATAAAGCAGCAGGCCGTAACATGCCTCAAAAAGATTTTTGCTCCATGTAAACCAAATAAAACAACAGCAATATATACAATTACGTTAACGTGTTTTGGGTTAGTTGAAAATGAAAATGAAAATAAGCCCATAAATTACTCATCCTCAAGTTATTCTAGGTGTATATGACTTTGTATTTTCAGACGAATCCGATGAGTTATATAAAAAAAAATGTCTTTGATCTTTCAAGCCATTTCATGGCACCAGCGGGTGTTGCAGTGCATCAGTCCAAAAGAAGGTAAATAAAAAGCGCCCATCCATTAAAAAAAAAAAAAAGTGTCTCTCATGAATCCGGGGGGTGTAAAAAGGCCTTCTGTACCAAATCGATGCGTTTTTGTAAGAAAAATATCCATATTCAAAACATAGTAATCACTTTAATCTAGCATGTGCTCACTGTTGTAAAACGTAAGCACCTCCGGGAGCATGACGTATGGAGGTCAGCGTTGTGCATGTGTCGGTGAGTCTCGTGAAAACCAACGTTTGTTAACAGGAGCAAAAGAAGCAAAGTTTCCTTACTTCACCAAAAGAAAAACCAGTCTCCCCTTGGCTTATATTGAAATCCTCCGATATTATTCTTTACAAATCCTAGTTTTGTACTTCTAATAAGTCACCTTTGTTTTGATTTGATCTCTCCCCTGCGATTCTCGTTCATCTCTTCTGAGTAGCCCATACGCTCTTGGAGTCATGTGAGTCCCTTTTTTAATGGATGGGTGTTTTTATTTAGCTTCTTTTGGACTGATGCATGCAACACCCGCTGAGTGCCATCAAACCACTTGAACACAGACCATTTTTTATATATTTCCGACTGGATTAATCTGAAAAAAGAAAGTCATATACACCTAGGATGACTTGAGGGTGAGTAACTTATGGGTAATCTTTGGGTGAACTAACCCTTTAATGTGTGGCTTACTCTGCATTCAACTAAAATGTAATCCATGTGAGTGTTACCTGGGATTTGAATCCTTAACTTTGGCAGCTTTGAACAACTTCTTCTAAATCAGTATTGTGTTAACATGTAAATCTTTTTTAATTAATCTGTCTTTCTGTTTTCTCTCTGACAGAGACATCAAGCCAGATAACATTCTGCTGGATGTGAATGGACACATTCGGCTCGCAGATTTTGGCTCCTGTCTTAAACTCACGGAGGATGGAACGGTTAGTATGTTAGCTGAACACCAGATTGTGCTGATGGACAGATTTCACAGAAGCAGAAAACACAGTCATTAGGGATTGTTGTTTAGAGTCTTCTTATTTATACTGGAATGGGTCAGACAAATTTTAAAACTTGACTTGAAAGCTTTACAACAGAAATGTGTTAATGCAAGCCTTACTTGCCTTTTCCTTTATAAATCAGAGTTTGTAATGTTGTGATTTATCTTAGAAACTGGTTGGATTTATTCTTTAGAGCTCATTACTGAAGAGTTGTTGTTTTTTTGTAGTTTTTTTTATACCTAAATTTTTTAAGTGTGATGTAAGTTTCCAAATACTTATTGGGGTCAGTTTCAGGTCTGGTTGTTTTTCCCATAGTTTAGTTCACTTCCTGTCTAAAGAATATTGGCTCAATTACACTACCGTTCAAAGTTTGGGGGTGGGAAGGTTTTTTTTAAAAATGAAATGAATGCTTCAAAAGTGACAAAAAAAATGCATAATTCGATTTCATCAAGAGAATCCTTTGAAAAAATGGATCAAAAAATGGATCAAAAATATTAAGCAATGCAACTGTTTTTAGCAAAAATTCTAATAATAATAATGAGAATAATCTTAAGCAGCAAATCAGAATATTAGAATGATTTCTGAAGGACTGTGTGACACTGAACACTGGAGTAATGATGCTGAAAATCAGCTTTGCATCACAGGAATAAAGTACATTGTAAAATATATTTCAAATAAGAAAACAGATCCTCCAGGCACATTGTTTAATATAAAATATTATATGGTTTGAAAGGCAGTTTATGATCAGAGTTGCATTACTTCTTTGAAGCGGGGTGAGTATGTCATCTGATATATGCTGCTGTTTTCTGGCATGTCGCAGATAGCTCGGCAGGATATCCCCCAACTTCTGACAAGAGCAGCGTGAGTGTGGTCTCTGCGTGTTCACACGTGTGTTGCCTAAGTCTCTTCACATGTCCCTGTGTTTTTCAAGTGTGTGTCCACTGCCAGCCGAGCGCAGCTAATTTACTGCCTCACTTCCACAAATTCTTCCAGCTGCACACATCTGCCACAGGCTGCGTTGCAGGACAGTTTCCGCTCGCTCAGCCCCCTTGAACCCTGGCCAGGAAGCTCCAGTCATCCCCTATTCATTAGTGGTCTCTAGTGATACTTCTTGCTCTTTTTCTCTCTCAGTGCGGCCTGTGTTCTGAGAGGTCTTTGTTCATCTGAATACTTTGACCATCATGTTCCCTTAAGCCACGCCCACCTCTGCTGGCTGCAACTAATGCGATGATGGCTTGATTCATTCATTTGCATTTTATAGTGATGAGTGTTATGCCAATAAAAAAAATAAAAAAACACAATACACATTTCCAGGGATTACTTTGTTCACTGACAGGATGTGATGTGATCTGATCCGCTCAGACAGACACCGAATGCCTCTCTGTTTCTGATCTCAACATGCAAGCTCCTAAATTCTCCTGCAGTCTCAATCACAAACACCACAGTAAATATATAAATCTCACGAAACCTGTCAAGGAACACACCTGTTTAAATGTCATGACAAAAATGTTTTTTTTTTTATTATTGTTTAAAGGAAAAGTGTGTGTGTGTGTGTGTGTGTGTGTGTGTGTGTGTATATATAAACCTTTACAAAAAGATTAATTTAATGCAAATTTAATGCACCTTATTGTTTTATGTGTAATATGACCTGTAAATGTTCTTGACAGGTTTATAAGATTCTCCCAAATGAATTGCATCAATTAAAAATAATAATTATTAATTAATTTAAATGTTTTATATATATATATATATATATATATATATATATATATATATATATATATAATATAATTTTCTTTTTTTTTTTTTTTTTTTTTTGGTCAGTTGATTTGACAATTTTAACTATATAGTTTTATAGTTGTTTGACCAATAGCGTGCAGGCATTGTACATAACCAATCATGGCATGCAAAAAGGTGGGATTTACAGAGAGTGGTTTAAGAAAGCAATTCAAATATGAAGACATGGTATGCATGAGGACTATAGAGCACACATCAATAGGAAAACAAAGTCAAACCCTGGACATTTTAGGCAATTTAGAAATCCAAGGTAAGACACGTATGGGAATTTGAAAGTTATGGAACTTATGTTTGCCATAATTTATATTATTCCTGAAAACTGTGTTGTGCCAATCAGTTCCTTGTAAACTCGACTTTGTTTCTAAAGAATTGATCAAATACATAACGCCTTTACTGCTGCAAGTGTAAATTCAAAGATCTGATTAAATCTTGTTAGATCAAGAAGATGTGTTCCAGTTTTGTGTGCAATATGCAACCTTTCCTCTTGTCAAACTTTCCAGCATGTCCATTTTCTGTTCTCACAGGTGCAGTCATCCGTCGCTGTGGGCACTCCAGACTACATCTCTCCTGAGATCCTGCAGGCCATGGAGGACGGGAAAGGGAAATATGGGCCGGAATGTGACTGGTGGTCACTGGGCGTCTGCATGTATGAGATGCTGTACGGAGAAACTCCTTTCTATGCAGAATCCCTGGTGGAAACGTATGGCAAGATTATGAACCACAAGGTACAGAGCCATAGCAGTGTCTGTGCACTCTATGCACTGCAATTAAGTTGTAATATGGTTAATTATATTATTTATATAACAGGTCATATAGTATCATCATGAAAACCTAACACACAAAACACAATTTAAGCAATTGTTCTAATATTGTGTTTCACACAGGAACGGTTCCAGTTCCCTGCTCATGTGACGGACGTCTCTGAAAATGCCAAAGACCTGATCCGCAGACTCATCTGCTGCAGAGAGCACAGGCTGGGACAGAACGGCATCGAGGACTTCAAGCAGCACCCCTTCTTTTCCGGCATCGACTGGCAAAACATCCGCAACTGTGACGCCCCATACATCCCTGAAGTCAGCAGCCCATCTGACACCTCAAACTTTGACGTGGATGACGACTGCCTCAAGAACACGGTAGTATATTTCACTTTTGTTTAAGACCTACATTAATAAGATCACTACATTGCTGGGTTTCAACCCATATACTTTGATTTATCAACCCAGAACTTTTAACATAATGCTTCAGCTCAAGTTATGATCCCTGCTCTGTTTTAGGAGACAATGCCGCCTCCTTCCCACACTGCCTTCTCAGGACACCATCTCCCATTTGTAGGATTTACTTACACCAGCAGCTGGTAAGATATTACTGTAAAACTCATGCTAAAGATGCAGGTTCAAATCCAGCATGAATGGTGTTGCAGTCCTGTCCCCTCTCTGTGTAACCCTCCTGGTGTTTTCCAGTCAGTTTGACCCGCATTTGATTTTCAAACTGCTTGAGACTATTACACACATAGATGTGTTTTGGAAAGCCTGTACAAGCCTTTTGGTTTCCATGCATCTTGCCAAAAATCAACGCTTTGAAAAACAGAAAATCTTCTTTTAATTTGTTAGACACTTCAATATGAAATAAATGAAATTACTCAGGATTACTCACATCCAAGCCATCTCCGTTTTTAACTTTTGCTGTCTGGTTGGTGCTATAGAGCATTGAACACCAGGACAGCCAGGCACAAGAAACCTTTCTACCACCAGGCAGTCTACTTCATAAACAGTTACCCGTATTTTCCAGGCTATAAGTCACACTTTTTTTCATAGTTTGGCTGATCCTGCGACTTATAGTCAGGTGCGACTTATTTATCAAAATTAATTTACATTAACCAAGATAGAACATTACTGTCTACAGCCACGAGAGGGCGCTCTATGCTGCTCAGTTCTCCTCTAGTCTACACTGAAGACATAGAGCGCCCTCTCGTGGCTGTAGACGGTAATGTTTTCTCGTGGTGCTTGGTTTTAAATAAATGTGAATTATAGTCCAGTGCGACTTATATATGTTTTTTTCATCATGACGGATTTTTGGACTGATGCGACTTATAGTCCGAAAAATACGGTAAATGTTCTCCCCATTGTGCAGTGAAAATTTTTGCAATACCACTTATATTTATTTGATACTTCCCTACATCTTAGTCCATCCCTGCATATTATTCTATTCTATTTCATCTATATGGCACACCTGTACATACAAATTTTGTCTGTTTTTGTTTATATATATATATATATATATATATATATATATATATATATATATATGTTTATTTTATCCACATATCTTTATTATTTATTATCTGTGTGTTGTTGTCTCTGTGTACTGGAAACTTCTGTAACCAAAACTAATTCCTTGTATGTGAAAGCATGCTTGGCAATTAAGCTCGTTCACATTCTGATGAAATTTAAGACAAAGTCTGCTCGGAATTGAAGACTCAATTTGGTTGAGTTTCACAGTCAAAATAATCTGTTAAAGGCTGTTTTTGGTTGTAAGTTTTTTTTTAAAATTAAGATACTAAAAAGAAGTGTAAGAAAATATGACTATAGACACAAAAAACACAATAGAAATAGATGGGAATTGTCAAATTTATCTGACAAGCTGTTTTTACCTGCATCTTTAGTGTTTTTAAAAGTAATGGTTTTTGGCAGATTGCCTTGGAAAAACAAAAGCTGTACCCAGTTTTTTAACACAGGATGGTTAAAACAAAAAGCAGTCTCATGAGTCTCTGTTGTGATCATTTGACCCTCTGTTCTCCTGTAGTACTCTGTCAGACCGCGGTTGCCTGCGGGAGTCTGCGGCACCTGCACAAATGGATGTGTCTGTGCAGCGCGGCCTGGAGGACAGTCTGGCTACTGAGGCCTACGAACGGAGGATCCGCCGTCTGGAGCAGGAGAAGCTCGAGCTCAGTCGCAAACTACAAGGTGTGTGTCCTGTCTTGTGGCCTTTCAGGTTATTTTCTGTGGAAACAATCCCACAAAGCTAGCTCTCTGCCTCGCTGACAGCTGAAATATCTTCTGGTCTTCAGAGTCTACAAAAACGGTTCAGGCTCTGCAATACTCCAGCGGGGACGGACCTGCTTCCTCCAACAGAGAAGTTGAGATCCGTGGACTAAAGGAGGAGTTAGAAATGCTACGGAAACAGATCGCAGGTCGTCTCAAACACTAAACATCAACAAATGTCTCATGTAATCTTACATTAGTTTTGTTTTTTACCTCTCTCACATTCTTCTGCCTTATATTTTTGTCTCTCTTCTCCCCTTTCAGATACAGGACAGGTGGAGCAGCGGTTAGAACAGGCCAGTTCTGCCCGCAGAGATCTGGAGGACTCCTCCAAACAGATCCGATCTCTGGAGAAACAGCTCAAGAGCATGAAGCAGGAGAGAGATGACCTGCAGAAGGTACAGCTCCACATAAGCATTGCCTCTCAATAGCAAAGTGCCGTGCTGCGGAGGTTTGTCTGACAGTGCTGGACAATGAATCAAAAGCAAAAATCCTGATATGGCTTAGTGTGGTTAACAAATGGCAATGGCTGCAATTTAATTAAATAAATACGTGTGCTCTGCTTGTTTCAAACTAAACCCAAGCTTTGTATTGAGAAGTGCTTACTAACTATATATATATATATATATATATATATATATATATATATATATATATATATTATATATATATATATATAACTCTGTATAAAAAACAATTAGATGGATTTGAAATATGATAATATAATATAATTTGAAATATAATAATATTTGAAATTGAAAAAATGATGACAGCCATAAATATTAGTATTGTAATTGTATATCTGTAATGTAAATTACAAAAAAAATTAATAAATATTTTTCATAATTTTTACAGTAACACTTTACAATATTAATATTTCTTATGCTATGTTTAGTAATTTTTATACTTTGTTTTTACTACTATTACTACTAATATACAAGTATTTATTATTGTTATAATTATGAAAAAAAACATTATTTTTATTATTATTAAGAGTACCATGTTACGTCCGTTGGCTTGCATTATTAAACAACATCAACTTCAATATAATAAAAGACTCAAATGTTCAATAAATGAGTAGATTGATAGCAATAATCACATTTTGTTATGTGTAAAGTGTGTTAATAAATTCTTAAAATTTAATTTAAAAAATGCATTATGTTAATGTATAATTAATAAATAATTTACATGTAATTATTTTAATTAATAAATTGCTTATTATTTTGTTTTAACTTTGTGATCTGTTTGTCTGCAGGGTCTGCAGGAGTCCTCAGAGAAGATGAAGACTCAGGGGAAGGAGCTGAAGGAAGCGGACAGCCAGAGGAAAATGGCCATGCAGAAGTTTGCAGAGGTGAGTGAGAAGGTGACAGAGCTGCGGTCACACAAGCAACGGCTCTCCCGACAGCTCCGGGACAAAGAGGAGGAGATGGATTCCCTCAATCAGAAGGTGGAGGCGCTGCGGCTAGAAGTGCGCAAAGCTGAGCGTGCCAAGAAAGAGGTTAGTGTGGAGGAGAGCGGCTGATCGCAGGAGTCTGTCCATTAAATGTGTGTGAACTCTGTAAATGTGTGTGTAGATGGAGGCCCAGGCTGAAGAGTTTTCTGCTGAGACTCAGAAAGAGAAGAAGCTGAGGGAACGCAGTGAGCAGTACAGCAGACAGCTGGAAGAGGAGCTGGAGGGAATGAAGGTTTGTCTAGCCAAACACACCTTTTCTCTCTAAATACTGTTAAGGGGGGGTTAGGAACAGTGCAACATCTCAAGCATGGAACATGAGTACAGTGTGACGACTTCTGGCTTGTTTTTATTAAATGGCAATTAATGCAATGTAATAAAGGACTCAAATGATACAGAAATTGCACGTTATAATCACTGGTCAGTATGAAAGTATGTACAACTATAATGAATAAATGATTAAAATTATTTTTTTCATTAATTAGTTGATATTTTTAATATATTATTATATAATTATTTAAACTCAAGCGTTTTTATTAATTGTTTTATTAAGTTTAATTCAGTACTTATTCAGCAATTATTTAAATAGATTATTTTATTGTAGTTTATAAATTATTTCAATATATGTATATAAATAAACAGTTATTATTTAGTTATCAATTATTTTTTTATACATTATTAAAATGAATATATTATAAAAAAAGATTCATCATTTTATTAATATTCATAAATTATTTACCTTTAATATTAATCAATGTTTTTATTCATTATTTTTTTATTACATCATTTTTTCTTATATTTTAAATGCATTATATTTACATTTATTTAATTATTATAACGTGAGAAGGTTTATATTCAATTATTCCATTCACAAAACAGTCATCGCATTTAATACATTCATAACTTGAAATGATCTCTATACAGGTCGCTTATAGTCTCCTTATCTTTTCTTTCCCTGTGTGGTGGAGCAGCAGAAACAGGTGGGCCGTCCTCCAAGCATTGGGTCATCTGAGCAGCACCAGGAGCTCAGTAAATTACGAGCAGACCTGGAGAACAAGACCACGTTCTATGAGGAAGAGCTGTCTCGCAGAGAACAACAACATGCCAACGAACTGAAGAACCTGAAGAAGGAGCTGCGGGAGTCAGAGGGACAGCAGCTCACCTTAAAGAAAGAAATCATGATGCTCAAAGACAAGCTGGAGAAGACCCGCCGAGAGAGGTACTGTTCTGTAGCCGTTTTGTGTTATTTGACTTGATAATTCTAAGGGTCAGAGAGCTTGGAAGGTGTCATGTAAAACAAAATCGCAAAGGAGCCTTGACTAACATTGTAAGTGGACTTTAGGGGAAGAAATAAAAATACAGTGTAGAATATGTTCCATAAAGTAAGCTATGGAGTTTGGCTTGTGTCAGGATGTTAGCAGTGTGTGTTGGATGCTGAGTGCAGGGACCCTGATGTTCAATAAATCATTTCCCTCTCACAGTCAGATCGATCGAGAGGAGCTTGAGAGCGATTACAAACAGCAGTACGAGAGAGAGCGAGTGCTTCTGTCGGAGGAGAACAAGAAACTTTCCAGCGAACTTGACAAGGTGAGCAGCCATACACACACTCCTAGGACTTTCATGACATCTTTAAGTCAACATCAAATTCAGCAGCTCATTTACTTAATGCACTGATGCAGGTTATTTCAAAGAAAAATATAATTTTTAAAATGAAATGAATTTGCTTTTCCATTGATGTCGCTGAGGCACCACGGGCAACTGGATAAAGTAAACCAAAAGCCAAATATCTCTTTAGGTATTTCTGTAGGAAACTCTTATAGAGCGCTGCAGGGGTGACATGTTTTTTTGGACAGCCTCGAAGTTTGCATCCCCCTGGTTCCCTCAACAAAAAAACAACTCTGTTTGGATTATTACAGAAAACACACTCTGTGATGAGGAAAAGTTTGATTTATTATTAGCAGAAGTTAAACTACACAACAAGCTCTGGAGTCCAATGTAGCCACATGTTAGCAACAGCTTTTTCAAGACAAGAAAATCATATTGATGTATTTCATCAAAGAATACATCCAGAAAATATTACAAGTTTGTATTCAGGCATTTAATCTAGAGCCCATTTATAAAACTCTTCAACTTTTATGGGTTTTAAAATGCATTGCGATCACACTCTTTTCTTTATTCTGATATAACACCCTCGTTCTCCAATTATTTCCAGTAAATAAAATTAAGTCTTATTCCTGAACATTTTTGGTTTCAGTCGTCACATTATAAAAGTGAAATAAATGGGTTGAAAACTGCATTTCACTTGTGTTTTACTCGTATGACTAAATATTAAACCAGCTGAATTGTATTGTCATCATAAGTCTTCTCGAATTACAGTCGACACATTTTCACGTATTTGTCACCCTATTCCTATATTCTTTAAGATTATTCCAGACATACCATAGTTTTAAATAAAGCTTTTAGTCTTCAAACTAACTTATCTACTGCACATACAACATTGGATATTGCAAAACTGTACTTCCATTTTGTGGTGCACCGGTATTTTTAGGCTTGGATACTTGACCCTACTGTGGCTCCAGGATGCTGTGTAAACCACCCCACACATCGGCCCACGATCCTGAAAGCACAACCTCCATCTCTCGTATTACTGAAGTCTGAAATCACAGATTCCACGTCGCTTTTGATGTGGTCATTACACTGAAGATGACAGGAGGCTTCGCTTCTTAGCGGTCAGAGTTGATGCTCTTTGTTAAAACCATGAATTAAATCTGGGGATCGTTTCTGAGCGCTTCAAACAGAGTGTAAAGCACACACAGTGGTTGAAAGAGAGGCTTGTGTGTGTGTAGCGGTTCGTAACTGCTCTCAGCGAGCCTGACGACAAGGCTAGTCTTTACATGAATCTGTTGAGCTGAAGATATGGTCCACCATGCCATTGTTTCAATGGGAAGTCAGTCAGCCACAACCCCCACAACGTCACCAGATCTTGCTTAAGATAGAGAGTGCATCTAAATCAGATTGATTAGATGCATGTACTAGCAGACACAGATGTTTACTACGGACTACTGTTACTACTGTGCTTTTCTGACATGGTAATGGACCTGTTTTCAGGCTCGTTCTGCGGGAGTAAAAGCCTTAAATGAGGATTATTTTCCATTCACTGAAATCACATGTGTAAGTGGGTTAGAGAAGTGCTAAACTACATTTTCAGAATCACTAGGTGTTCATAAAAAAGCTCTGTATAATCTTATTCATTCATGTGCTTAAAAACGTGTATTATTATTTGGGGTCAGAAAGGTTTTTGTTTTATGTTCACCTAGGTTTCATTTATTTCATCAAAACACAAAGTAAAAACAAGTAATATTGAGAAAAGTGATTGCAATTTAAACTGCATTTTTATATTTGAATGTATTTTGAAATTACATTTATGATGCAAAGCTGAATTTTCAGCAGCATTACTTCAGTCTTCAGTGTCACATGATCCTACAGAAATCATGCTGATGTGCCGATTTGCTGCTCAAAAATATTTCTTATTATCAGTGTTGAAAATAGTTGCTTAATATTTTTGTGGAAACTGGACACATTTTGATCAGGATTGTTTGATGATTAGAATCCTGATGTTTTGTTTGTATGCGTGTAGATGATGTCGTCGTTTGAGAAGCTGAGCTGCAGTCACAAACAGCTGGAGGAGGAGATGAGAGAACTGACTGATAAGAAAGAGAGTGTGGCTCACTGGGAGGCCCAGATCACAGAAATCATTCAATGGTGAGAAACACACACACACACACACACACACACACTATTACCTGGCTGTTCATGCTCATGTCTAAAACTTGAATTGGCTTTCTTAGACTGTGATCTTTTATTATAGATAGATTTAGAGAGAGAGAAAAATTTTAGGGGGGCATTGCAAGTGTACCGTAGTTGTTGTTTTTTTTTGTCAGTTGCAGAACATTCTCAAATATAATGATTATTTCACAAATAGTGGTAAGATAATGGTCATTATGGCCTCTACTCTACTATTGCAAATAAACTGTAATTGTGCTTATGCTCCTTTGGCACTAAGCCCTTGGTATTTTTGTAGCCGTGGATCCATCTAGTGGTGATACTTTGTAAGTGCAGTTCTGTGCATCTGTGTTTCATTCTCAGGGTGAGTGATGAGAAAGATGCTCGAGGTTATCTGCAGGCTTTGGCCTCTAAGATGACGGAAGAACTGGAAGGCCTGAGGAACGCCAGTCTGGGTGCACGTGCTACTGTAAGAGTCCTTTCACAGCGAAACTTTGATCTTGACTTAAATTCGTGCTTAGTTTAAGAAATGACCAGTAATCTTGGAATGGATGGCTCCAAGTCTTGCTTAACATTGTGAGCCAGTGGGTGTTTAATTAGTTTTCTTCTGGTTTTCCAGGATATGCCATGGAAGGTGAGACGTTTGGCTAAGCTGGACATGTCTGCGCGTCTGGAGCTGCAGTCTGCACTGGATGCCGAGATTAGAGCCAAACAAACCATCCAGGATGAGCTCAACAAAGTCAAGGCATCGTATATGGCCACAGACTGGTATAACAGGCATCTCTCCTTTAAAGCTCCCAATACATTTCTTTTGAATTTAATTGAAAGCATGAGAAATGAAAAGTGTGCATTCAAATATCTGTTATCTCTTTAATTATTAAAGTCAGCATAAAATTAAAATTCACCCTATGTATTCTAGATGCATGTTGTTGATATTACTGCAAATGATTAATTTATGCAAATATATATATTTACTTCTTCTGTAAAAATGTAAGCTTGGCAACTTGTTTTCAGACTATGTGATGTTGATTCAGTTTTGAGATGTCGACATTGCACTCAAAAATGGTGGCAAATGAATGCAAGCCTACGTTTTTTTATGTTTCGATGATCTGGTACACTCAGATCAGTGTCACAATACAGAAGAAAATACCTGTCTATGCTTCTGTTTCATCGTTTCATCATTTTCTCTGCACAGCAAGCTGGAGGAGTTGGAGAAGAAGAACCAGGATCTACAGGCAGAGATCCAGAGGCTGAAACAGGAAACTGAGAATCTGCGCACGTCTAAGGGTAAAAAAAAAACGAACATTTTAAAATTATGCAAAATTTCATTATGGTTTAGACAGTTTATGCATGTATGTGACATCTAAGTCATGTTTTGTTTTTCAGGGGTCAAGCACCAAGACTCCCAGAATTCCTTCCTGGCATTCCTCAATGCTCCGACCTCGGCCCTGGATCAGTTTGATGTAGGTATTTAAAACACTTAATTGTGGGTTTATTTTAGGATCACAGCTGAAGCGATCATCATTTATTACTTTGTAAAATTAATAGGCAAAAATGTTTGTAATGATATCTCTGTTTCCTTTCATATTCTCTATAAATGGTTTAGAGTGGATTAAATTGAAATATAACTGTCTGAAACACATTCTCGAGTATTACTTCTGGGCTTTTGAGACAAGTCATTTTAAAAGCAAGCGAGTGTGCGTGTGTGTATGAATCGTGTTCTCTGTCTTCATATATTGTTTGCTCTCTTTTTATTTCTATCTGTCTGTTTTTGTCTGATGAAGCGCTCCACTGCCTGTGGGCCGGCCGGCAAAGGCAGACGTGTAAGCTCTTTTTGTTGTGTTTGGAGCAGTGGTTCATCTCAACACTGATTTGATTGCGTCTGTGGTCTGTTACTGCATGGCATAAGCTACATATCCACATTTCCCAGAGGGTCTTTCAAGTGCACATGCTTGTTTGTCACGTCCAAAATCCATCATCATGCTCATTTGGACTAAAAACTGACACTTTCTGTGGCTAATACATTTGCAGTGTTTTGTTTTATTCATCTTGCGTTACCAGTGGAGGTTTTTGTCCATACCACAACCGATGACTCAACTTGTAACTCACTTCAAAACTTGTGAAGCTTGCTGTGAAACTGACATGTGGCCATCGTGTTCAGCAGTTTTCCGTTCTGATTATTTATGCTTTGCTTTGCTGTCAGGCGTTATTGACATGGTGTTTGGGCCCTGGTAATGATTTTTAAATCTCTGTCTTGTCTCTAATGTGCATGATGCATTTTTAAAATCTGTTGTGTTACATTTAGCAGGCATGTCTTGGGTCTTCAATCTGCTGCTCATGGTTCATGACACGGTTGGATTGCTTCTCTAAACATTTCCTTTCTCCAACCTTCTCAATAGATCGACTCCATCGATAACTTCAGCCTGTCCAACACACCTTCCCGGGAAGAAGATGGACGGTCCCAGGTCACGTCCCACTCTCGCTCACCATCACCCACCAGCGATATGGAGTCTCAAGAGGTGACTTCTCAATTTCTGAACCACTAAATAATGCTAAAACTCTGTTTTGATATATTTGTGATTGTATATTCCACTGCCGCTTTGGATGAAACGTAACAATTTGCTTCCGTGCATTATGTGATTACCTCATCTACCATAAATACATCGGATGCCACCTTATAACGAAGCCAAAATCATGCCTATGATGCCTTATAAGGCTGTCTAAATAGGCAGATCAGTAGGTTTTAGAACAGAGCTTCATTCAAAAGAAAAGAGACAATGCAGATGCTACTTTAATGTTTCTATTAGGATGGTATCATGTTGTGAATAACATCTGTGACTGTTTTTCCAGCAGGTAGATCTGCCACAAGGGGGTGCACAAACTCCCACGCGGTCAGGATACAGTAGCTCTAGTCACATCACACCTAAAGTAATTCATTCACTAATATATTTTGCACGTACACTCCTTAAAATAAACATTTTAAGAATCTAAAAACTAGAGAACCTTTTGTGCATTGTAAAGTTTCTATGAATGTTATGATATACCATCGATGCTAAAAAAAAAAAAGAAAAGAAAAAAGAACATTTGTTTTTAAGAGTCTACTTTCATTTCATTTCAGCCAGATCTTATATTCTGTGATTTGCTGTAATTTACAATATACTAAATTGCTCTTTTTAGCCTAAAGCCCATCAGTTTGTGGTGAAGACCTTCAGTTCGCCCACTAAATGTAACCAGTGTACGTCTCTGATGGTGGGACTTATCCGACAGGGCTGTACGTGTGAAGGTGAGGGGTCAGCTGAAGTTATCATGGATATGGTAAATAGTCGAAAGGTTGACGTTCACCTTGTTCTCTTTCTTCTACAGTCTGTAACTTCTCCTGTCATGTGACGTGTGCGGACAAAGCTCCCGCCGTGTGTCCGATTCCTCCGGATCAAACCAAAGGACCGCTGGGTATCGACCCCCAGAAGGGCATCGGCACAGCTTATGAGGGCCATGTCAGGGTTAGAAGCTTTAGTTCAAATTCCCATGAAAGGTTTGTGATCAAAACGAACAATGAAAAGATTTTTTATTAATTAATTACATTTCTTTCAGGTGCCCAAACCATTAGGTGTGAAGAAGGGATGGCAGAGGGCCATCGCTGTGGTCTGTGACTTCAAACTCTTCTTATACGATCTCCCAGAGGGCAAAGCTGCTCAGCCTGGTGTCATGGTGAACCAGGTCATTGATATGAGGTCAGCGAGGGCTTCAAAACGAACATCTGAACCTGTGTTTGATTCGGATGAATGCGTTTGCATGACTTTGCATGCGTTTAATTTGTTTGCATGACATCTAAATCGCTCTTTTGGTTTCAGGGATGAGGAGTTTTCTGTTAGCTCAGTTTTGGCATCAGATGTCATTCATGCGAACAGGAAAGACATTCCCTGTATTTTTAGGGTGAGGATTTTTTTATTGTTGTTGTCGTCGTTTAACCGAAACTTCATATTGAAAACATTAGTTTTGTATTGTAACTTAATAATAATTGTTGTCCTCCTCTTCCTCTCCTGCAGGTGACTGCATCACAACTCTCCTCATCCAGCAATAAGAAATGCTCCTTCTTGATCCTGGCTGACAGCGATCAGGAAAGAACCAAGTGGGTCGGCCTCCTGAACGAGCTGCACCGTCTCTTGAAGAAGAGCAAACTGAAAGAACGCTTTGTTTACGCCCCTAAAGAAGCGTATGACAGTACCTTGCCTCTCATTAAAACCACACAGTCTGCTGCTATTATAGGTACAATCAACCTCGTGTACCACTAATCTTGGTTTTATAACGTTTGTCAAGGTTTCCAGTCGTAGTGAAGAATGCCATATGTAATTGCAGATATATGTATATATATAAATATTCATAACATTATTGAACACGTATAGACAAGGGTGCACATAAGTTTTTCAGACTGTTTCTCATGAGAGCACCTGGAGTTTTGGTTTGGTACTTGCACTGCACAGTGTGACCCGTTAAATATAACTATAAAAATTTAATAAGTAATAATAGTTATAATTGTGTTATTGCACATTTTAAAATAAAATAATAAATGAATGATAATGCAACTATATTTTAAAATAAAATGTTAATATATAATGAAATGAGTATTAAATAAAAATACAATTATTTATATGTTTAATTATTATATTTTTATATGAATGTTCAACATTTTTAAACCTAAAGTCAGCCTGCTGTTATTTTGGTGTGTTGCCAGCAAATAAGTATATGCACTACCTAGATTTATGCTTTCAGTTTGAATGGAAATCTTATAAATTATTACAGTTAATTAATTTAAAACTTGTGCATTAACATCAAATTCTTGTGTATATATATGTGTTTGTGTGTTCTATAACGTAATTAATAAAAATAATAATAATATATAAAGGTAGTTTGAATCGTTTTTAATAACATGACATTTTTTATTACATTGAATCTTTATTAAAAACACTATTTAGGAATTAGTCTGCACTATACAAGCTCAATGCAGTCTAGCTCTATCAAACTTTTTTTTGCGGTTTATTTTAACTGCATTTTTATTTATCTGCAGATCATGAGAGGATAGCCCTGGGCAATGAGGAAGGATTGTACGTTATTCACGTTACCAAAGATGGTAAGTGTAATTAAAAGCTTTATCTGTGTTTACTGTACTTATCAGCTGCGTTTAGACGGTGTGTATATAAGCGTCTTACTGCATTCTTTGATGTTAATACCAAGCCTCTTATTGTTTATATATTCCTGTTCACAGATATTATCAAGGTAGGAGACAATAAGAAGGTCCGTCAGATTGAGCTGATCCCATCAGAACAGTTGATCGCTGTGATATCGGGCCGAAATGGCCATGTGCGGCTCTACCCAATGGCAGCCCTGGATGACCGTGAGGCCGATTTTCACAAGATAGCAGAGACCAAAGGCTGCCAAACTCTGGTTTCTGGCACGATCAGACAAGGATCTCTCACATACCTCTTTGTGTATATGAAGAAACCTGACAAGGTGATGATCTACGAGCTCAACAAGAGCAAAACACGTCATCGGAAGCTGTGGGATATCCTCGTCCCGGGATCCGTGCAGTGGATGGGGCTCCAGGGCGACAAGCTCTGCGTGGGCTTCCAGTCCGGGTTCCTGCGCTATAATCTTCAAGGGGATGGATCTCCTACTAGCCTCCTCCACCCTGATGATCACACCCTGGCCTTCATCCAGCAGCTGAGACTGGACGCTCTCTGCGCTGTGGAGATCTCCAGTAAAGAGCTGCTCTTGTGCTTCAGCAGTATCGGCGTGTACGTGGACTGTCAGGGCAGACGGTCACGACAACAGGAACTGATGTGGACGGCTGCGCCCACCGCATGTCGTGAGTGACCATCCCCGTTTCTGTACAGATTAATATGGCTCGTGTTCACTTTTAACTTTTTTTAAGGTTTAGGATGAAATTTGCACTTGAAATTATGGTTTACATTTCCAACATCAAACAGGAAGTACATGACGAGCCTGAACAATTTTATTTATATTTTATTAGAATTTTAATTTCAGTTAATTTCCAAAGTTAATATTGCTACTTGGCAATTGGTAGTATAATATAAAAAAATATGATGTTTAAATATATTTAAAAATATATTATAGATATATGGATAGAGTTATATAGTATATTATATGATAAATAAATAAAAATATATTCTGTCATCTAAGATCATATTGTTAAATTGGATTAATAATGTAATATAATTTAATATTTAGATATATTTTAAAATATAATATTTAAATATGTATAGACATATGATGTATAATAATAATATTTAACCAATTAATTCATTTATTTAAAAAATAGTCTGTCACCATAGGTAATATTGTAGAATTGGTTTTAATATAATATAATAAACACCTTAAGTATATTATTGATATTTTTAGAGTCTATATGTAATATATTATGAAATAATACATAATAATAAAGAAAGAGTATCAGCCAATACTGCTAGATCTTGTTAATATAATATTTAAATATATATTGTCAAATATAATATATTGTGGATATATGTATAATATATATTTAAAATATAATGTTTAATTGGATATCTCATAAAAATATTAATTTAGAAATTCTATGTACTCCAGCTGAAAATGTGCATTGTTGTAATTGCTTGTTCATAGTTTATAATAGTCGGCGATTGTTTGGTTGTGGATGTTGTGGCCATACTTTGCACGAAATGTCCTGGGACGTAGGAATGCTGTGGACAAGATTGCTTAATAGTTAGTGATGTTTGTGAAGATGACCGTTTCTCACACTTAAGACTAGTGATTTTAACATAACTGAACATTTCTAAATGTTTCCTGTGACTCTTGTCTTGCAGGTTATAATGCACCTTATCTGTCAGTGTATAGTGAGAATGCAGTGGATGTATTCGACGTCAACACTATGGAGTGGATTCAGACCATGCCTTTGAAAAAGGTCCTATTTTCATTTTTCTTTATACAAAACCACATAATAAGAAAGACTTCTCATTTCTGTGAAATAAAATATGTGTTGAAGCAGGTGGTAAATTAGTATAGTGTGTTAATGAGCTGTGTGTCGCTTGTGTTGCAGGTTCATCCTCTGAACGCTGATGGCTCTCTAAACCTGCTGGGGCTGGAGACCGTACGGCTCATCTACTTCAAAAACAAGACAGCAGGTGAGACGCTTCCTCCTCCTGCTCCTCTGGATTCGGAATATTTATGCCCCATGTTTTTATGCATATTCAGCAGGAAAGAAAAGATGAGAAAAATGAAAAGTTGTTTCAGAGAAAAACAGCAAATGCATTTTGAATAAAATTATGAACACCTCAAAAATACTGTAAATTTTGATTTCAAATTGTTGTTGCAATGTAAATAATTGGCGTCAGCTCATGCATATGTGATTTAACAGAGTTGTACATCCTAATGGATGCTTGTTGTTGTGTTTTATACTGTTTAATGTGTTGTGAAATGTGTGTGATGCTTTGTGCTCTGTGTAATGATGTGCAGAGGGAGACGAGCTGGTGGTGCCAGAGACATCTGATAACAGCCGCAAACAGATGGTGCGCAGTACGACGAGCAAACGCCGCTTTTCGTTCCGCGTGCCGGAGGAGGAGAGAGTTCTGCAGAGGAGGTGATGTTCAAGCCTAGCAACACTAGCCATCATGACTTCCAAAGGAAACTAATGAGCCTTTTTTACTATTATTAATTTGCACCACTTTAAACTCGGGGAAAAGTTCTGGGAATGTTCTGTTAAGGTTCATACTAATCATAATTTTGTTTAGTTAGTTAATGTTTAATGTGGTTAATGTTCTTATTTGCATTTTTACAAAGGAGACTGGACAGTATATAAAAAAAAATTAAATAAAATAAAACTAAATTTACGGTTTACATACATAAAGGCCGGGATTAATTGAATTAATGAATAAATCACTGCAATTTGACAATGGCATTAAAGGGATAGTTCACCCAAGAATGATAATCACCCAATGATTTACTCACTTTCAAGCCATCCTAGGTGTATATTATTGTCTTCTTTCAGATAAATACAGTCGGAGTTATATTTAAAAATGGAATCTTCCAAGCTTTATAATGTCAGTGAATGGGTGTTGAGATTTTGAAGCAAAATAAAGTGCATCTGTCATATAAAATGTTCCACATGGCTCCAAGGGTTAATAAAGGCCTTCTGAAGTATATATATAAAAATCCATATTTAAAACTTTATGAACCGTAATATCTAGATTCCACTAACTTTATCGCGAAACTCAAGCGGAAAAGGTTTTCAATTTTTTTTTTTTTTTTTTTTTTTTAGTCCGAAATTGTTTTTGAGGTTTGAGTTGGTTACTGTAAAACAGTAAACCAAAGTATGAACACCCAATTATTTCAGGTTTTTACCAAGTATTGCTAGAAAAAAAAACTGCACTCCCCAACAAAATCACCCTAATTCTAAAATGAATAATTAATTCTAAATATAGCTTTTCGAGTAATCTGTTGAAAATTCCTGTATTTTTTCTAATTGAAGTATATATTACAGGATAACGTTGTGAAAAATGTTGTCATATAACTAGGTTCCGGCTGTTTAAAAAACCTGTAAACTAGAAAAGTAACTAATTTAGTTAAACGATTAATTACACGCAACAAAACAGCGTGTAAAAGTTTCTGTGAAAATCATGTAAGAGTTTAATGAGATAAACATTGAGACAGTTTGATAACCCACGCTTCAGCACCATGTGAAAAGCCCTTCAGGAATTCAGGTTTCATGTTGGCAGTTTAAAAAAAAATAGAAATCTTGAGATGGTGCTTTGGGTCTCACTGCATTGTTTGTGCTCTTTAGGGAGATGCTGAGAGACCCAGAAATGAGGAATAAGTTGATTTCAAACCCAACGAACTTCAACCATGTGGTTCATATGGGCCCGGGAGACGGGATCCAGATCCTGAAAGATCTGCCAATGGTAGGAGCACCTAACAGCAGGAGGAACGTCACCTCTCATGTTCTCTCCCGCTTCTCTACACCTCCATCTATCTGTTTCTAAGAGCTGTGTTAATGAGCATGAGCCATCTTTCGTTAATCATTTCCACTGTTATCATTTAAGTTTTATAGGTGAGCTTGATTAAAAGATAACACAAACCACATTTCACTTTGTTGCTCAAGCAAACTAGTTAATACAATTTTATTTCCTTCAGAATATCCAAAATGCATGATGTATGTTGCTTTCGAGTTGTCTTTTACACAACCTCACCAATTCCTCTTTCTTAAGCCATTATTAAGCAGAAAACCGTTGCATGCATCTGTATTTTTTTCTTTCTTTTTCCTCCATTTCTCTCTTTATCTGCTCCTCCTGGGTTTCTTCTGTAGCCTGGTTCTCCTCTCCCCTCTCCTCGTCTGCGCCTCATCTCCACCCCTACAAGCTTTGAGCATGTCTATCACATGACTGTCACCTCTGCTGACAACTTCCTGTCCCAGGACTCCTCCCCTCTGTCCTCACACTCCCTGTCCCTCAGCTCCGCCCCTGGGACCCCTGCTTCCATCTGCTCTCTGGTAGGACCAGAAAGACATATACAGACAGACACACTCCATCTGTTCTCTGAAGAGGATGAATTTATGCACACATGCATTAGCTCACTTTCATATTGCTCAAACTTATGTTTCCAATTATCTGCCAGCATCACAGTTATATGAAAATATATTAAATAAATATTAATAGTTAAGATTAAAGCTGCAGTAGGTAACTTTTGTAAAAATATATTTTTTACATATTTGTTAAACCTGTTATTATGTCCTGACAGTAGAATATGAGACCAATAATCTGTGAAAAAATCAAGCTCCTCTGGCTCCTCCCAGTGTCCTATTGCCATTTGCAGAAACTCCATCGCTCCCGGTAAAAAACAACCAATCAGAGCTGCGGTCCGTAACTTTGTTTGTGTTCAAAATGTAGAAAAATGTATATAATAAGCGAGTACACCATGAATCCATTTTCCAAACCGTGTTTTTAGCTTGTCCTGAATCACTAGGGTGCACCTATAATAAGTGTTTATATTCGGACTATTTTAGATTGCTTCGGGGGTACCGCGGGGGAGTAACCCAGTACCTTTGTGATTCTTCATAAACAGAGAGAAGTAGTTCCGGCTACAACGTTCTTCCGCAAGACGCAAGCAGTTCTGTTTATTAACCGCTAGAGGGTCAAAATTTACCAACTGCAGCTTTAAACAAGCAATATGACCAGACATGAATTATAATCTATAAAACTCGAGTTTATTATTTCATGGGGTTTTTTAAATGGGAACGAACGATTGTGTATTCTGCATGTTTTATATATAGAATTAAAAAAAATTATTACTTTTCCCCCTCTCTATATAATAAAAGATCATGTATAGTGACAATGGTACATTTTTACCCCTGCTTTGGGAATTTTTTATTTATTGTTTTATTTCAGTAATATGTAATATAAGAGTTTTTTTCCTGGCTTTTCCTGACTGTGTTTGTGTTGTTCAGAATCTTCGACCTCAGGAGAGCCGTGGTGTCCTGGGAGCATCCGTCAGTATCCCCTCCATCAGCAAGGCCAGGCCTGAACCGGGACGATCTATGAGTGCCAGCAGCGGCCTTGGCACACGTGAGTATTGAAATGTCTGTTCATAGACAGAGATAGAGGGGTAGGAATGAGTATTGCTGAAGAAAAAAAAAATAGTTCTAAAAAATCATCAAAATGTACATTTATCAAGAGGAAAAAATTAAATTAAATTAGACCGAGTGGCTGTTTTCTCCCTAAAACTAAATTTTAGGGTACGTTTTTATATATTTTGAAAGTAAATATGCATGGGCAGACAGGTCTTTTTGTTGTTAAGGGGCGTTTGTGTATGTAATGTAGAACAGCTAATGCAGAACTGACAACTAAACTAAATTCTGTTACATTTTCTTTTGAAATTTCAAACGTTTGAATTTTCAGGCTATATTTAGAATTTCCAAATTGTCTCTTGAACCTCCAAATGTATTTTTTGAATGTTCAAACTTTAAAACATTCTTTTTGAATTTTCAAACACTTTTTTGAACTTTGGAATGTTCTTTTGAACGTTCAAACTTTGGCAGGTTTTCATATTGAATAAGTCAATGTCTTAAAAGTCTGTTGATGGCTGTCCCATATCCCAGGCTCCTCCTCTCAAAATGGCAATGCACTGAGACGGGACCTTTCTGTTGGCAGCTACAGTTCCACCAAACGACAGATGACGTCTGATGGCTCACTCTCATCCGGAGGGGGCATCGATGCCCCCTTATCCCAGTTAGACAGAGAGGTCAGTACCAGCAACGACTGTCAGTGACTGCTTTTCCAGATGTCTTTGTTTCTACAAGTATTTTTGGCTTAGGTTTTTTTAAATACTGCCGAGATCTGTAGTCATGTGTAAATGTTTTGGTCCAATTACGAATGACAAGTCTAATGGGATTTCAAAAGGTGCATTTACCCCTTTATAGTGTTCTTTTTGTAAATGTTGATTTAACATGTTCATTCAGACTGATCAAAGCAGGTAAATGTGATTCTGATCAATGCTGAAACTTAATAGAGAGCACTAGAAGTGTGTTATACAACTCCAGTACACAGGCATCCTTTCTGTTTCAACTGCCAAAATGTGTTTGGAGTTACTCTATCCTCTCTTTCTCACACTATATGCATGTGTTGAGTGTGTGGAGTGACACCATATCCACAGATTGAGGAGCTGACCTGCCTAACACACACACACACATACACATACACACACACAATCTGAATCTCAGCCCCACATTTGACCGTGTGCACATTGACTCCATAATGACGTGTGGGTGCTGTGTGTGACTCTTTAGTGGCCAGGAGAGTCACCCACAGAGAAGACTCCTGATCTGAAAAGGGCTTTACGGACCTTGTTTAGTAAACTAAAGGTAACGTGCATGACACTGCTCCCTCAGATCTGAACCCTGTAGCTCCATCCTAGACCTCAGGTGGAGGAAATGTTGAGCTGTGTACTGAGCTGGTTGAGCTGTGTACTTGTTGAAAGCATGTTTGATCTGTAGGTGATGGAATTGTGCAGCGTTTGCTAGCTTTAGTAATAGCATTAATGTGTAACATAGTACCTTTTATCCATCCACGTTATATTATATAGAGGAGGATTGATGTTGTGGTGGTTCTAGCTATTAGTAGACCATTTTATGGGCTGATATTTGAGTCATTTGAAATGATCAAATTGACCACTAAATGTGCTTACAGAAAGAAAATGGAAAAATATTTTCTGAAACATTTGTAGTAAATTTTGAGTAAATATCTTTTTTTTTTTTTTTTTTTACAATTTTGATAGGTGATTTGTTTCTGTAGTTCTAACTTGTATATATTTATACTGCAGTTACAGCTTTTGTCCTTGAATATTATACAGCCAAAGCTACAGCTAACTAGGAAATTAGTGAGATTGATTATTTGAGTTATTATTATTATTATTATTATTATTATTATTGTGTGTATTAATGTTTTAGTGGTGTTTCTTTAAAAGGGATGCATTTAGGTGTAGGTTTATAGAGCTTTTAACTGGTAATAGCAGTAATAAATAATACATTTATAATACAAGGCAATTACTGTTAGACATCAAAAATGAAGTGAGCAGTGTCCCTGATTTTATGCTGGATCCACTTTTCTTCCTAATGTTTTTAAAATATGCAGCATTTGTTTGATTAAAAATACAGTAATAACTGTAATTTTGTGAAATATTATTACAATTTAAAATAACCATTTTCCATTTTAATATACTCTAAATTGTAATTTATTCCTGTGACGCAAAGCTGAATTTTCAGCATCATCATCATTCATCAGTGTCACATGATCATTCAGAAATCATTCTAATATACTGATTTGTTGCTCAAGAAACATTTCTTATTATACAGTTCTTATACATTTCTTATTATTTCTTATACATTTATTCTTATTTGGGATGTAACGATTCACTCAACTCATGAATTAGATTTTACGATTCAATTCAGATTTTTTTCTTTTTACATACATTTCTGAATTATGAATTAAATGTCGTCACAGGATCCCTTTATTATTACTTGGACAAAATGCAGCACATTTCTTTGTGAAACTGAAATATAATATACTAATATAATGCATATGTAAATAACAAAACTAAATTGAATTTTTAGAACAAGCCCCAAGTCAAATAAGTAACACAAATAAAAATAAGTCTCTTCATATAAACAAAATAAGGCTCGGTGCTCTTTCCTTTTAAAATGGAGGCAACCACTGCATTTTAATCATGATCTAAACATAGATGCTTCATACATGCAACCTGAGCAGCTTTTAATCTAAATTAGATTGTATAATTTCAAAATTTGAAGCAAAAACAGAATGGTTTGAATTCAGTTTTGTGAAGCTATACATAAAACATATCTACATGAAACAGAAATAGCAGACGAGCGGAAGGAGACGCAGATCCACTCTCTGCCAGCAGGTGGAGCTTCAAGCGTTTCCTTGGTTCTCTTTCAAGCATACGTTTCGGTGTCTCACTATGGGATACGCCCCTTCAGCGTATTCCTCAGAAGCCCAATACCATTACGCCAGCCCCAATTGGCTGGCAGTCATGACGTTGCGTCAGGGAGTGGCTCCCTCCTCTTGGTATAAAAGGAGCGATGCAACGTCATTACGACATTCAAAAACCTCTTCTCGCTTCACACCAGAAGCCTTCCTAACTCTGATAGCCATCAACTGGTCTCCACGCTGGTTGCTGGCTTATCATTCTGGTACTGTGCTTATAGTCGATCTGTTGGCCACCACGCCGCTTTCGCCTACCCCTCAATCGGCATTCCAGCTCATTGTTAGGGTCATTCAGTACCGCAACTATGGCTGCAGCAATGCAGACTAACGTAGCTAGCGAGGGAGATCCGCGGCTTTGCTCATGCGGGAACAAGATCTCATGCAAAGACACACACCAGGTCTGCTCTGCATGTCTTGGGCTGAAACATGCTCAAATGGCGGTCGATAGTCCCGGATCCTGTGAGCACTGCGCGCGTTTCACCATGAAGAGCCTCCGTCGCAGGTTAGCACGCCAAGCTAGCTTGTCTGGCCATGATCCCCTCATGTCAGCTAGTCCCACTCCGGTTTCCGCCCCTCAGGTACCTATTCCTGTAGAGCTGCCCACCACGGCAACCCTATCGTGGGGCGAACAACTGGATGTATGCGCCCCTCTGGCCGGTGTCCTCAGCACGGACGAGGAGGAGGGCGCGTTTGAGTTTGAGGAAGAGGGGCAATCGGATTTCCTTCTCTCTGAAGAGGAGGAAGATTTCGAGGATTCCCCTTTTCTCCCCCCTGCGAAATCGGCACAATCCCTCGCTACGGCGGGATCCACGGAGGAGGCGGGCGGGGCACCATCCTCTCCGCTTCTTAGTGTGGATCTGCAAGACGTGTGCAAACGCGCTGCAGAGAAACTCAATATTCCGTGGCCGACCGTAATAGCTGAGACTGCAAAGTCGCGTTATGAGGGGAAGAGGCTGCCGAGAGCTAAACGGGCAGCGAGACAACTCCTTCCAGTCTTTCCAGAGCTTCTGGAAGAGGTTTCTGTCACCTGGAAGGACAACCCTTTTACTAGTAAAATGCCCGTGCAGGGGGATCTGCGCTCGACGTGGAGGGTATGGAGAAGCAAGGCCTTCTTCGCATGCCCCCCATGGAGCCTTTAGTTGCAGCGCATCTGCATCCAAGGCGTACGGCGGCTGCAAACCCAACGTTGCCATCAAAAGCGGACCGCTTCCAGTCAAGCATGACGGAGCGCGCTTACAAAGCAGTCGCCCTCTCAGTCCGGGCCATGAACGCCATCTCTCTGCTCACCGCATACCAGGCGGAGCTACAAGACGAGGTGTCTGCCACGCCAAGTCAGACACAGTGGGAAGAAATCTGTGTTGTCACAGATCTCTCGCTCCGTCTTCAGAGATGTGCCGTTCAGGCTGCGGGCAAGGCCATGGCCACAATGGTCATTCAGGAGAGAGGACGCTGGCTTAATTTGGCGAATCTCTCCGACAGAGAAAAGGAAGCCATCTTAGATGCACCGGTCGTCGCAGAAGGCATTTTCGGTTCAGCGCTGACACGGATGCAGAAGAGATGCGAGGAGAAGAAAAGGGATGATGAGGCCTTGCAGCTCTGCATGCCCAGAAAGACGCAAACCGCGCCCCCACCACCTCCTCGGCAGACGTTTGCGCAGGCTACAGCTCGCCCACCCCCCAGCTTTCGCATTCCTAGGCGACAGAGACCGCGTGTGAATGCAACAACGGTTCAGAGCGGCGCACCAGAGCAGAAACCCGCCTGGCCCAGAAAAAATTATCCGCCCGCGACAGCTCAGACGGTCCAGCCGGCCCCTCACCCTACCCAGGTGATGAGGAGGAAGAAAAAGGCCGTTTGAGGGGGTCTTCCTGAGGGAAGGGGGCTCACAGCCCCCCCGTTCACTTGTCCCCGACCCTCAGTTGTTCAGCGTTCAACGGAAAACGAGTTCAGTTGTTTACGGATGTTCTGTGGGGAAACCAGAGCCAAGTTGGTCCAGGGGATGCAGAGCAGTGAAGAGAACGAGAGACGATGCAGTGGTGTACACCCACCCACTAGTCACAAGCACTTTACATGCTCAAAGTTCAATAAAGTTTTCACTGTTTCCCCCACAAATGTTGCAAAACATAATGCCCCAAAAAATGTTGCAAAACACTTTGTCAGAACACAGCGTAACACCACCTCGTGGAGTCATCGCTCCGCTGAAGGTGGTGAGCCACATAAACTCTGTCCAAGCGATAAGTGTTCGCGCATGCGCAGTACAGACCACAAACCCGTTTTCAACTCGGCCATACGATGGCGCCGGAACGCTGCAAATAAACTATTGGCGAGAATGCACGCAGTCTCGTTGGGTGCTGAGAACAGTACAAAACGGTTACAGACTGCAGTTTGCAACTTCTCCCCCGCAGTTCAAGGGAATCATTTATTCTCAGGTGCAGGAGGGGAGCATTGGTACATGTTCTTCAGGAAGAGATTACCTCACTGTTGAACAAAAGGCAATAAGAGTGGTCCCACCCGAGGAAAGTCACAATGGGTTTTACTCGAGATACTTCCTAGTCCCGAAAAAAGGGACTCGAGCTCTCCGCCCCATATTAGATCTTCGCACACTGAACAAATACCTAAGGAAGTACAAGTTCAGAATGCTCACCCATTCTACACTTCTGAAACTGGTGCGCCCAGGCGATTGGTTTACATCAATCGACCTGAAAGATGCATATTTTCACATAAAAATATATCCACCCCACAGGAAATTTCTGAGGTTTGCATTCCTTGGCGTGGCATACGAATATCTAGTCCTTCCCTTCGGCTTATCTCTCAGTCCGAGGGTATTTGTGAAATGTACAGAAGCGGCCCTAGCTCCGCTCAGGGAAAAGGGCATTCGTCTCGCTACTTACATAGACGACTGGCTGGTGACGGCTCAATCAGAGCACAAAGCGAGAGATCACACAGCCATGCTCCTAGTACATCTACAAAAACTGGGATTAAAATTAAACACCGAAAAGAGTGTTTTAGTTCCCAGACAGTCAATAACGTATCTGGGGTTGTTACTGGACTCAGTGACATTCAGAGCGCGACTGTCAGAGGGGAGAGTAATAAAATTTACGAAATGCCTGGCCGAATTTCGGAAGGGGAACAATGTTTCTTTTCGCACATGCCTCAGACTATTAGGTCTGATGGCCTCAGCTCTAATAGTCATTCCCTTAGGCAGACTATTTATGAGAGAGTTTCAACGCTGGGTAGCTTCTCTGAGACTAGACCCGTTACGGCACTCCCGGAGGAGAGTGAGAGTGACGTCCGCCGCAGTCTTGGCACTGCGTCACTGGCGGCGCCCGTGCTTTCTGGTACAAGGGGCACCGATGGGCGTTGTCCAGACCAGGAAGGTCATAACGACGGACGCGTCGTTGTCCGGTTGGGGGGGCATTCACGAGGGCAGGGCAGTGAACGGGAGATGGGGTCCCCATCTGAGCCACTGTCACATAAACTACTTGGAAATGCTGGCCGTCTTTCTGACGTTGAAGCATTTTCTTCCTTTTCTGGAAGGACATCATGTTCTCGTGAGAACGGACAACACTACAGTTGTGGCATACATAAACAGACAGGGAGGTCTCAGATCACTCCCTTTACACATGTTGGCACGCAAACTGATTTTGTGGAGCAATGCCAGTCTTTTATCCCTGAGAGCTACACACATACAAGGCATAATGAACCGGGGTGCGGATATGCTGTCCAGGGGAAATCCCCTTTATGGAGAGTGGAAGCTGAACACGGAAGTGGTTGGCCAAATTTGGAGCATTTTCGGCAGAGCGACAGTGGATCTGTTCGCGTCACAGGACAATGCTCAGTGCCCTTTGTTCTTCTCTCTGAAGGATCAGAGCGCGCCTCTAGGAATAGACGCACTAGCGCACGAGTGGCCTCGCGTTCTCCTGTACGCGTTCCCACCGATTGCGTTGATATCTCCAGCCCTTCACAGAGTGAGGGAGGAGGGGCTGAGAATGATACTGGTGGCTCCGCGGTGGCCGGGGAAATTTTGGCTGGCGGAGATCATACATATGCTGTACGCAGAGCCGTGGTCCCTGCCACTGCGCAGGGATCTGCTGTCACAGGCGGGGGGGGAGATATTTCATCCTCATCCAGAACGCCTGGCACTGTGGGCCTGGCCAGTGAATGGCTAAATATGAATGCAGCTGGTCTGCCAGACAGTGTCATCAGAACCATACAGAATTCCAGGGCCCTGTCCACTCGGTCACTCTACGAATGTAAATGGGGCGTGTTTGAGCGTTGGTGCGCGGCTAGACACGTAATCCCTTTTCAGTGTTCAGTGGCAGTTATCCTATCGTTTCTGCAGGATATGATAGATCAGGGTAAGGCATTCTCAACAGTAAAGGTGTTTCTTGCCGCAATATCTGCCTGTCATGTAGGTTTTGATAACAAAACTGTGGGGCAGCACCCTTTGGTATGCCGGTTTATGAAGGGTGCGCGTCGCGCTTTGCCAGTTTCGAAACCGATCTCTCCGTCATGGGATTTGGTTCTGGTGCTTGATGCGCTTTCTGTGTCTCCATTTGAGCCACTGGACAAAGCTGACCTGAAATTATTGTCGTTTAAGACGGCGCTGCTGTTAGCTTTGGCTTCAGCGAAGCGCGTAAGTGAAATTCACGCACTTTCTGTGAATTCAGCGTGTACGCAATTTATGCCAGGGGACGCAGGGGTGCTTTTGAAACCTAATCCTGTTTTTATGCCCAAAGTGGTCAATTCTATTGTTCCTCTCAAGTTAAGAGCCTTTAACCCACCGCCTTTTGCTTCAGCAGAACAGCAAAGGCTGAATACGTTGTGTCCGGTGCGTGCTCTGCGCATTTACACTGAGAGGACTAAAGTGTTCAGAGAGAGTGATCAGCTGTTTGTGTCTTGGGCGAAGCCGCGTACGGGGAAGCCGATTACTAAACAGCGTTTATCCCACTGGATAGTGGAGGCAATTTCTCTTGCATATTCCAGTAAGGGTCTTACGCCTTCGTCTGGTTTACGTGCTCATTCAACAAGAGGAATGTCAACGACATGGGCCCTCTTTAAGGGGGTCACGTTACAAGATATCTGTGAAGCGGCGAGTTGGTCCTCACCGCACACATTTGCGAGGTTCTATAAACTGGATGTTACAGCTCAAACGTTTGCACATGCCGTTTTGAGCGTTGGATCTTAAGTGTTGACCAGCCCTATATTAGTGTTTTTGGTTGGCAGGAGACTTCGAGACAGGCTATCTGGCAATACGGGAGTTAGGATATCCCATAGTGAGACACCGAAACGTATGCTTGAAAGAGAACAATAGGTTACTTGCGTAACCCCGGTTCTCTGATAGCATTAAGTGAGGTGTCTCACCAGATCACCCTCCTTGCTGTGTGAAGCGAGGAAGAGGTATGCTTGTTTTGAATGTCGTAATGACGTTGCATCGCTCCTTTTATACCAAGAGGAGGGAGCCACTCCCTGACGCAACGTCATGACTGCCAGCCAATTGGGGCTGGCGTAATGGTATTGGGCTTCTGAGGAATACGCGGAAGGGGCGTATCCCATAGTGAGACACCTCACTTAATGCTATCAGAGAACCGGGGTTACGCAAGTAACCTATTGTTTTGGCTGTTAACAAAGCAGCGCTACACTTATGAACTTTAATATGCATTATACAGAGGCAAGATGAAAAGAAAAAAAAAACTCTTAACTTTTCTAAATACAGTAAGTTCCCTCAGACATACATTCGGATAAACTCCTAACCCTGAATGAATCGTGATTTGTTTAGCTTCTCAACTGATTTGAATCGTCACATATTTTAACCAGCTCGCAGTTAATTTTTTCCTCACGTTACATCCCTACTTATTAATGTTGAAACCAGTTGTGCCACTTAATATTTTGTGGAAACAGTGATGCATTTTTTTAACAGCATTTATTTGAAATAAATATATGTTTTGTAACATTATGAAATGTAATTCTCCCTTTTAGTAATTTTCATGCACCCTTACTAAATAAAAGTATTAAAAAAAATAAAAAAATTGAATAGTTTTGTCCTGAGAAGTGTGTGATATTTGATCAAAATAGGAAAGAAAAGGACAAAAAATACAAATAACACATCCAGAAAGAAAAACAAAGTTTTGTCACTAACTTTTCCTTCGTCTTCTGCTTTCAGGATTCAGATTCACCACGTCACTCCACGGCCTCCAACAGCTCCAATCTGAGCAGCCCACCGAGCCCTTCATCCTCACACAAGAGCAAGACTCGGTCTCTGGAGCGCAGCGAGCACCAGGGCTGGGAGACATGAGCTCGGCCCCCATCCCACATCCTTCTGACGTCCTGTGTGGCCCCCTAGAGAGACCGAGAGCTGACTCCTTATACGTCATATTCCTAAACACGCTGCTGGGCCCAGGTGTGTGTGTGTTTGTGTGTATTAGTGTGCATATGCATTACACGTGTGGTTGTTGTACACACACACATTACCGTGCACCTTACATCCCCTTTGAGTGGACCCACTACAACTGTTCCTGTTATAGATGGGGGATCAGACCACTGAGTGTAGCTCATCACCTATTGCTACTGGTGTGGACGCGGTCGAAAACGACAAACACAGAGCTTTAACGTGAATTTATCAGTGTTTGTTGACAAGTGTGCCTCATCTAACACATGAAAAATATCCGTTCAAAAGTCTTAATGGCCTGGGGGAATGTAACTTTAAACGCATAACACTAAAGATCATGAAAACATTCATTAAGAATCATGAAAAACTGTTCTCGGCATTCCGTTCCATGTGATAAAACATGAAGACTTCAATTAGCCCCAATCGATAGAGCGGCACTACTGTATGACTCCGCCTCTACCCTCCAGTGCCATGCCGACCTTCACAGTCAGAGGTCAGAGTTCAAGAATAGATTCTGAGTTCAGTAATGTAAATAGAGTTTAAGTAGAGTATAATATATAATGAAATCATAACACTATTCTGTTGTTAAATAAGTGTGACTTGGCTTTGAGAGAGTCTCCTTTCCATTTTATTTTCCGGGTCAAGGCTCTTGTGTATTATTAAGTCATTTTATGTAAATGTAAGCATTATTTTGTCAAGATATGCTAGTTTTTCGTAATTTTGAAATTTTCAAGATTTGCGAGGGAACACACACACAAAAAAAAAAGAGAGGTATTGGGCCTCATTCATGAAACACAAGGAGAGCCATTTTTATGTGCAATTTTCCATTGAATATGACGTTTACAAGCTTGCAATGAAATCATTCATAAAAAGATTCATGCGTAAATTGTTGCATCAAACATTCACATTCATAAAATCTGTATATAATCTTGAACTGTAAGCAAGAATAATTGTTGATTTGTTACATTTTGTAAAAAAAATTCTTGCATAAATTGTCGCATTAAATGCAAGATTTACATGGTAGCCATTAAATTTCGCCAAAAGGTTTCCACAGTGAATGTTTTCATAAATCATTTATATGTAAATTATCGTTTGAGTGCAGTATACACAAGATAAAATAGTTTGAACTAATTCTTGCGTGAAATTGTTGCTCTGAATGTGAGAGACAGAAGGCAAAAGTGAAGTTGTTTGTAAAAAAAAAAAAAAAAAAAACGTGTAAACTTGCATTGAATATTACATTCACGAGGGGAAGCAGTGAAATTGTTTGTGAATTTAGTGCATCACTTTATGGAATTTTTAATCATGAAACAATATTTAACATTTAACGAACAATTGTTATAAGAATGTTTTCTAAGAATAAATACAATCTCCTTGTGTTTCGTGAATGTTGGTGCATTGTGTACAAGATCTAGCGTTTAGAGAATTATTAGTGTATATATTAAACTCACACTCCAAACACGTGGTCACGTGATCATAAATAAGCTGTTGTGCTGAATGTAACAGAGATTGACTGCAGCCTTGTTTAATGTTACTCTTGTCTGCATCTGTGCTTCATGGTTCCGTTACCGAAGCAATAATGCTGTTTCCAAAGAGGTTTTTTCTTTAATTATTATTGTAAATTATTATCCTTTTAGTATTTTGCTTTTATTTTCAGTGATTTAAAGTTTTGTTTTTCAACTCAAAAGAACCAAACTTTGCCTAAAGTGTACATGCGAGAAACACTAAACTCATCAGCTGAAGCATTCAAAGGGCTTCAACACTTCAAACTCACTAGTGCATATAGCTGTTGCCTCTTCTTCTAACACTTCCTGCAGCTCAACAGGGACCTCAAGGACCAGCTGGAGATTGGGTCAATTGATATTACTACATATTCATCAAGGGCATACAGTAAAGCTGCTGTAGTGATGTTTTAAACGTGCAGGGTCAGACTATCAAACATCCCTGACCCTTAAAATACCTCGAATTAGAAAGCCATTACGACTCCAACAGAACCTCACCAGTGCACATATTTCAGCTGTCCCTCTTTCCAATTTCATACACTAATGGGCGTTTGTGAATTATTCACATGCACTACTGCTCGCTTTTGCAAAGAATATGTCAGATTTGGTAAACTGAGAAATGGATTTCTCATTTCTTTAAAACACAATCTGCAGATGAGACGCTGTTCAGAATTCCCAAATATTCCAGGTTGTTTTTAGGAATAGCTCACTCAAAAATCTAAACGTACATCATTTGCTTTCCTTTTGTTTTTGAAAACCTTTATGGTTTACTTTGTCTTGTATTGTTAGGCTCAAAGAAATCAAAAAATTGTCTGATTATATTATCTAAAATGTGTAATGTATTGGATAACATTACTGACTACTATTTTTGTCATGCAACTTGTATATATATATACATGTGTTTATATATATATATATATATATATATATAAGCACACACAAGTAAATATTATGTTAAATTAAAATTGCTGAAATTAACAACATTGTTACTCAATATAATTATAAAAAAAAGATTAAAAAAAGAAGAGTAAATGGGTTTAGAATGATGGAAGAAGTTTTTTATTTTTGAGTGAACTATTCTTTTAAAGTATAATGAAAAAATGACCTTTCAGTGTTGAAGAACACCCAAGGACAGACTTAATGAAAGTTTGTGCATATGTACCTGTGGTTTTATTCATTCTAGTGTTTCCAGCATTCAGTATATTCCATTATATGCAAGCACCAGTTTTCACCTGGGACCTTAGTTATGCCTTCGCTCTATTACAGGATCATGGTTATTTCCAAAACAGAAATTAATACAGTTTTTCTTTCTCCTAATAAGGCTGTAACGGGTTAGGTATTGCCAGGGTTATGGTATTAAAATGAAATGTTCTCAGGTATGTCAGAACCAATGATGATATGTTTGCATGGAGGAATGGAGATGGTAGAAATGACAGACGTCCAGATCTTTCGGTCGTTTGATCTTTAGAACTGTTACTTGGTAATGAATAGATCAATATTAGAGCGGGAGGTGCCTTAGTTTTCTTAGATCGGTGTAAACTGCTCAGTGTAGGTAGAATGAGAGATGATGACTGGAGATTTTTGTAAAGACACATTTCACACTTGCATTTCACATGTGGATTTTGTTTGCCTTGGTGAATTGCTACTTCTTATCATATATCTTCTTGGTTTGAATTTTTGTAAGACTGTGTACAGATTTGCATGTCATAGGTGTAATCACTTGTTTTAAGGACTGTGTGTGCGGCTGGATTGTTCGGTTTTATTTTATTGTATTTTATTGACCTGTGTGGCGTGAAAGGTTGGGACGTGAACATTAATTACCCCCATACTACATTGGAGACCTTTTCTTCTTTTTTTTCCTTTTTTTTGCACAAGTGTGTTTAAGGTGGAATACTGTTATTTGTATTGGTTTGAACACCACTTTTCACATGGAAAGGACTATTTCAATAAAATTGGGAACTATAAAACACTTTTTTACAAAAGCTTTATTTGAAATCTATGACTGGATATAATGTCTACACATTCAACAGATAGCAACGGTTAAAGTGCTACATCGTTCCTCCTTAATAAAGTGGACAGAAGAATCGAGCATGAAAATCAAGTGTACTTGATACAGCAGAAGCAATAATAGCGATCAGAAAAACAGCTTTTACAAAGCCCAGGTCCAAAGTCACATGGTGAGGCACTGAGTACCAATCTCATCCAACACGTAAACAAATACACTCAACTCAAGCAGGTCGTAAAACAGAGTACGATCATCGTGAAAATTCTGCATGCTAGGTGTTTGTGCATGAGCTTTGGCCACAGTAGAGTGCATGTAGAAATATCATCAAGCAACATAAGAAGCACCATTTACGAAGACTTCTGTACACATGGGCGGAACATCATCGATGTGTAAGATGTTCTGAAAGTCAACATTTGCAACCCATTTTAATTGTGTACTGCGACACGAGTGTGGGAAGGAACTGCAGGTCAGAACGATCCGATGTGATGAGGTAGGCAGCCATCAAGCGGCCGAACAAAATCACGTCAGGTGTTGGTGAGGACTCTGGTACATCATTCATCCATGCCTTCTCAATCAAACTACCACCAGAAACCAAATACAGCTTACCAGAGGCAGAGAACCGCTGATCCTCCCTCTCTTTGAACCCTCCTTCGGCTTTACAGGTTTTGAAACCTGATCTCTAATAGGACAGTCATCAGCCTTAAAGTGTCAGTGATCTATTAACTCTTTAAACTGGGTTGTGTGATGGAAGTAATGGGGAAAATCTCCCATCGGACAGCTGCTTTAACGCATGCAGTAAACTTCATCCTGCAGAACTTCACCGAATCAAAGAAAGCATCTCGTTACTCCGATGCGCCACAAATTTTAAATAAAATTTTATGCATTTAGCAGATGCTTTTATCCAAAGCGACTTACAGTGCATTCAGGCTATCAATTTTTACCTATCATGCATTGCCGGGGAATCGAACCCCGAACCTTGCACTTGATAATGCAATGCTCTAGCATTTGAGCTACAGGCCACTAATGGGAGAGATCCTGAGGACGGCTCTGTCAACACACAAGCATCGAGTTTCTGATTCCCCTGCTGCTGTCTGTCCATTAGCAGCTACAGGACAGGAACTTGTTTCAGTATGAGGAGGGTAGTCTCTGGGTTACGCACTTGTCCCGTCGTCCTCCACCACACAGTCCATACTGGATCCGTGCGTGATGTTAGCAGCCAGCGTGTCGCTCAGGTCTCGGGCGCTGCCGTGTCTGGACTGACTGTTGAGGCGGTGAAGGCTGCTGTGATGGGACAGCTGCTCGTTGAGTCGTGGCATGCTCCCGTGCGCCGGGCGTTCCTCCATGCCTCTGTGGCTGGAGGGGGTGAACCTGTGTTCAGAGGGAAAACAGACCGGTTATTTAAGTTCAGGCTTTTTTTAAAAAACCTAGCTCAATGTGTCTAAACATGTACAAATATATTACAATCTCTGAGAAAGCTCAACTGACAGACTTGCATTAAAGCAGAGATTTCAAACTCTGAGTCAGGGAGTGAGACGGGATCCACAGAAAATCATGCATATTCCAAATATATATATATAAAACACACACGCACACACAGTACAGATAAAGCTGGACATATATTTAATGCATAATTAAACTGTAACAAGGACCCCTTAAATAAAGTGCAACCCATATTTTATATAAAGAGCTTGGTGATAATGTAGTTAGTTACATTTTGCAACATTACAATCAAGCAGAGTCGCTATACACATCTTTACAAGAGTATACTGTATGCATGAGCATAGGCGGATCATCATATTAGGTGGATGAGGTTTGAAGCCGAGTGCTGAGCTGCTCCTGACCTGTCGTCTCTGCTGTGATAGCTGCTCATCTTGCTGTGGACGCTGCTGGCTTTGCTCCGCACGTCGTCCAGCATGGCCAGGTGTGTGGAGGAGGCGTGGGTGGACGTGCCCTGAGTGGACGTCCCGCGGGATTTACGGATGATGGGAGTGTTCGGGTCTCGCAGCAGAGACTGAACAAAGTCTGGCTCCTGCAGAACCTGCCGGCTCTCGTTCACCGCGCCGCTGCTGGATACAGACCAGATTCGTGCTCATTTATCATCTGCTCATTTTATGGAATCTTCATAGCAACAATGAGGTCAAATCAGTTCGAATATAGGTAAATAAACCAAGATTTAACAGATATCAACCGTGAAGGCATTTTTGCATCTCTGAAGATGTTGCTTTTTCTGAGTGACATACACAAAAATAATGACTCATAACTCCTTAACTTTTAGGAGGGAAAGTCAAAAGTTAGGTATCCTATGATAGAAAACGTTCTGTATTTTTTTGAAAAAACAAAACAAATTTTTTTGTGGAGGTGAGGGATACACTCAGATTTAAAGGGACTACTCAGCACTTAAGAGTTGTTCAAAATAATTACATTCATTAAAAAACTGAGTTTCTAAGCTTTCTAAGTTTCTAAGCTAGACAAGGAGATTAAACAACTGACAATTTCAAATATCTATGTAATATTTTTAATATATACATTTTATTATAGCACTTGCATCTAAAAATGTTCTTACAAAAATATATTAATTCAAAATAATGTATTACATAATTTTAAAATTCAAAGTTCTTAAAGCTTAAAATATATATTAGTTTAATATAATTATATATGCACACACAGACACACATATACATTACATATTTTATATATATATTATATATATATATATATTATATATATATATATATATATATATATATATATATATATATATATATAATGAGTATAATACATATAATGTATTATATATAATTTATAATTACAGAGTTCAATGTTCTTAAATCGAAAAATGGTGAATAAATATATAATTATGTAGTTATAAGATAATACTAATTTTTCATAACCTTATATAATATTTTGTTTAATAATATAAATGTTCAATTATATATTCATTATTGCGTATTACAGCACAAAGGGAAAACTTAATTTGTGTTAAATATTCTCCAGATATTATTTTACAAATATATATATATATATATATATATATATATATATTCCCCCCCCCCCACCACAGTATCAATCCCTCTTTATGCATTATTTTTCTTAGCTATTGCTATATTTCAGAAATTTTAGAAAGCTGATGACAGTAAATACATTACAGTTCAATACAATGTTTCCTGTTATTCGTCTCTTGTATATACTGTACCTGTTGATCATGTCTAGTTTTAAATGAACGTGAGTGTGTTCTCCTGTGAGGTGAAGCAGAATGAGGAAGGTACAGTAACTCACTCTTTGCGTCTGCGGCCGTGGAAGAAGCTGGCCCACTCGAAGCAGGTCTTCTTACTGGCCACCCAGAACACGGACGGGATCCCAACCACCAGCACCATCAGGTACTTCATGAGGAACAGGACGAGGTCAGGCCTGCTGGTCTGCTCCACCTTCACACAGACATCATCATCATCACCATCATCAGTCCTCTGGAGGAGCTTCCCTCAGGCTCGCACACACTCCACACACACATTTTACCCATCCACTTCCAGAATACCAGAAGCACACTCCAATACTCTACATACAATTAAAGGTTTAGCAGGTTTTTATATATATATATATATATATATATATATATATATATATATATACTAAGTTTGACTATTTTTAATATTTTCAGTATTTAATGTTTTCATCATTATTTTAGGTTTTAGTAATTCTATTGGGTATTTTTATTTTTATATAGTTTTTGTTGTTTTAAATGTCTATTCTTAAGTTTTAATTTGTAGTTCATTTTCATTGTAAAGTTTTAGTAATTTTATGTTTTAGTTATTTTTATTAGTTTTTTTTAAATATGTCTATAGTGTTTAAATTATTTTCGTATTTTGTAAATTGTAACGTTTTAGTTTCAGTTTTTTTAGTACTTCAACTGATCAAAAATTTAAAATGTTGCCTTGGCATCTAAAAATGGCCATATTTCTTTAAAGATGCTGGAGCTGAAGTGTGTATCAGTTCTCTCATTCAGACTGCATGGCTTGCTGAGCACAACAAAAGCCTGTTCTCCTGCAAGCCTGTGCTCAAAACAGCTGGATAATGCACTCATGCACATGTCACGTCACAACACACACACACACACACACAGCGGCCACCACAGAGAAAGAGAATATGGGAAATCTCTGTAGAGTGTCGTCTGATTACACTGGAGGAAATCTGACATCTTTAAGGCACAAATTAACATACACTAATCCATATTCACAGAAAAAGACTAATGTATGCTGCCTTCAAGACATGTCAGGATTATCATATTTACAAGAAGGATAAACCATCTGCAAAATGCATGAATAAGAGGGAAACTCAAAATGTAAGAATGTTTCATAGCAGGATGCATCTATAATTCACAGTAAACTGGTGCTGATTTAAGTTGAATGTACATTTTAGTTTGCACTTTGCATGCACTGTTTTCTGCTGATGGAGAATAGTGATAAAATATGGTTCGTTTTAACTGGGTTTTACATTTATCCATTCAGAAGATGCTTGCATCACTTTCAAGGCATACAGTAAGTCGGGTATTTGAAATAAAAATACATGAAACTGCAAAATAAAAAAATAATTAAATTGCTCATATCATCCATCTGTGCTAAATTGCTAAAGTGAATGTCGATTGATGATGTCAAATTTAAAGGCTCCTAGTTACAATTATTGTCGTATAATGCTGAAGATGGGGGACCAAGCAAATGAACCATAAAAATAGATTAAAATTATAGGACTAATAATTATCCAGCAGCATTAATTCTGCTTCATGACGCACTTGAATCATTAAACATTATAATATAGCTACACATTCCCTCCTTTAGCATAAGCCATGATGCTGGCGGGTGAACGACTGACATCTTCAGTCTTCAAGTGTATGTCTTTCAGCACTCAGGAACGCTCCCTAATGAGTGAATAAACGAGTGCATCACCTCACTCCTCCAGACCTCACAGACTGACACACAGCACGTCTCTCGTGAAGAGCCAATCAAAGCCCTGAGCTTCTGTGAGTCAGTCTCTGTGCTCTGAGATAATGACAGGCCTGAGCACCTTTAATCACAGCGGGACGGGGGTCTGTCCTCCAGCATCACACCTCCCTCGACCACAATACAGGCAGCACAGCAGGACTTAACAAGCCCAATGATGAAAGACACCAAGATCAAAAGAGATGCACTGTATCTGAAGAGCAATCTGCACAACTGTATCCTGACACAGGGCTGGGCAACAGACACAAATACATGAATCACTGTTCATATAAAAATCAGACAGCACTGTTCATTAAAACATTATGCATTACTGTAATTTATTAAAAAAAAAAATCATCTATACATACACACATATATATATATATATATATATATATATATATATATATATATATATATATATATATATATATATATATATATACACACACACACACACACACACACACACACACACACACACACACACACACACACTGTATTAATATAGTGTAAATACACAAATATTTAATATAAATGTGTGTATATAAAATTAGATGTAAAAAAAACTATTATTTAAAAAAGTTATTTAAGAATAAATCAGTTTATTAAATTCTTGACTAAAGGCAATTAACAATAATGGAATATTTTTTATTAGCACTTATATATGCTAATAATCAAGATTGTTTAGGTACCTGACCTAATGTTAACAAATCATAACTGGACTGTTTCTATAGTGCCAGCTGACTTCTATCAGAAACTAAAGGCGCTCAACAGTAAAATGTGTCAGATGAATGCAGGGACAAGAGAGAGAGAGAGAGAGAGAGCATGAGATGGTGAAGATGGAGAAGATCGCCGGAGGGGAGAGAGAGAGCAGAGAGAATCACTGCATCACGTGACGCTTCGGCTCAGATCCGGGAGAGGCCGAGCAGATACGGTTACACTGTAATAATAAAAATGTCTCGTGCATCACTGCGCTGGATCCTATCTCACTATCCATTCACTCCAAACACAAAGGAACTGCTAACAATGATATCTGCAGCAAATGCGGCGCTAGCAGGAGGTTGCGATCACTACAATCATCTTCATTCAGTCAAAGCATTCAGTTGTATAGTAAATCAATCAAACACTCCTTCTGCCTCGACATTAAATGTCTCCATCTTCATAAAGAGAAATAGAGGACCTTTACTAGGAGGAGAACAGCTGGAACCAGAGGAGGAACAACTATTTGAAAAGTAGGAGGTACACATTATAAATCTCATCTGCCTCTCTTCACAAGTACACTACGGTTTAATAAACTTAGCTGCCAGAAACACTACATGTTGCCACAACTCGGAATATAAAAATATGATATATTAGATACAACCCTGTATAACATATACAACCCTTCTTTGGTCTTATATCTTAGAATTATTATTAGCACCAATAACCCCCCCTCCCGCCCTCAAAAAAAAAGATTTCAGATTTGTCTTTTTGATTAAAAATAAAACCAATTAAAATCAATAATTTTTAATATTATAACTGAATTTAGGCATAGAAAAATATACAGTATGTAAATAAGGATTTTCATTTTGAGATTTAATAAAAATTAATTTATTAAATTATTTAATTTAGTTTTTAAATATTAACAATTAGCATTGGATGAGGATAATATGGAAGCATATGGGTAGCATTATTCAATTTGGGATGTAATATGCAAAATGACAAGGCAATATGTAAAATGGCAATGCATTTCTGTATTTACATTTACATTTTCCAATACATTTGTGCAACGTTTGGTGCAAAATGAAAATGAAAATTAAATTACATAATTTTCATTTGCCATTTACTACACCAGTTTTAATATGTAAAATGAATATTAATTTTAACGCTTTATAAGTTGCAAAATTAAAATGAAAATGTATTACAGAAATGATTAGATATGTCTAACATGTTAAAGCAAAAACTGTGGCAAAATGATCATTTAAATGCTATTTTTCTTAATTGCATTAACACTCACAGTCAAGACACTTACGATTGCATTTTCATTCGGTGTCCCGCAATGAATGTAGCAAAATTCAATGTGCACATTGAAAATGCATTCCGAGCCGATCACGTGTCCCCGCCCTCGCGCCACGTCAATCATTGTGTGAACAAGGCGGGGCTTACAGACGGTCAGAGACTCAAGTCTCAAGAAGAGGATTCAATCAAGTGAGACAACATGGACAAGACAGTTGGTCCGTGTATGTTTTGATCATTTCGGTTTATGGCTTCAATATTTCATTCGGACTTGTGGGCGGAGCTGAAACGCTGCTTTCATCTGATTGGTCGAATCGGATCGGTTTTCATCTGACAGCCTTCAGCTGAAATGTCTGAAACTACGCTCACTGTTAATTAGCATAATATTTGAATCAGATATAGCTGGGCACATAATTCGTGCTGCTGAGACCTGCAAATTATTTCTAGGTTGTAGTATTGTATGAATATTGTCCCACTGATAAAAACAGTGCAAATAGTTCTGTCCCTTTGGATAACAGTAAAGTGGAAATAAATATAGTTAAATTTATGAAATAAAATTAAATAGGATTTTTTGAGAAGGTAAGTCTGGCCAGTTATACAAGCAACACGAGTCGGACGAGTCTAAAGATATGAGCTGAATTGGGTGAAACATTAAAGTTCTAGTCTGTGTCAATTACTCTCATAATAAATAATAATAATAATGTTAACTGTATTTTTCGGTATAAGTTGCATCAGTCCAAAAATACGTCATGACGAGGAAAAAAACATATATAAGTCGCACTGGACTATATGTCACATTTATTCAAGACCAAGAGAAAACATTACCGTCTACAGTCGCGAGAGGGCGCTCTGGGGTAGGCTACAGGAGCACTGAGCAGCATAGAGCTAATTTTACTATTTTTATTTAGAAATGTAACTATATTCATTTTTACAATTATTTATTAATGTCACACACACATACCTAGTGCCTTATGACTTAAAAGATGAGAGTGGTAAATGTTACAGACATGGAACTGTTCAGTCTATTATTGATTTTAATTTCCACTTCACTGTTATCCAAAGGGACAGAACTATTTGCACTGTATTTATCAGTGGGACAATATTCATACAATACTACAACCTAGAACTAATTTGCAGGTCTCAGCAGCACGAATTATGTGCCCAGCTACATCTGATTCAAATATTATGCTAATTAACAGTGAGCGTAGTTTCAGACATTTCAGCTGAAGGCTGTCAGATGAAAACCGATCCGATTCGACCAATCAGATGAAAGCAGCATTTCCGCTCCGCCCACAAGTCCGAATGAAATATTGAAGCCATAAACCGAAATGATCAAAACATACACGGACCAACTGTCTTGTCCATGTTGTCTCACTTGATTGAATCCTCTTCTTGAGACTTGAGTCTCTGACCGTCTGTAAGCCCCGCCTTGTTCACACAATGATTGACGTGGCGCGAGGGCGGGGACACGTGATCGGCTCGGAATGCATTTTCAATGTGCACATTGAATTTTGCTACATTCATTGCGGGACACCGAATGAAAATGCAATCGTAAGTGTCTTGACTGTGAGTGTTAATGCAATTAAGAAAAATAGCATTTAAATGATCATTTTGCCACAGTTTTTTCTTTAACATGTTAGACATATCTAATCATTTCTGTAATACATTTTCATTTTCATTTTGCAACTTATAAAGCGTTAAAATTAATATTCATTTTACATATTAAAACTGGTGTAGTAAATGGCAAATGAAAATTATGTAATTTAATTTTCATTTTCATTTTGCACCAAACGTTGCACAAATGTATTGGAAAATGTAAATGTAAATACAGAAATGCATTGCCATTTTACATATTGCCTTGTCATTTTGCATATTACATCCCAAATTGAATAATGCTACCCATATGCTTCCATAGGGAAAAGGGTAATCTTATTATTTAAAAAAAAATGCATAAATAAGAAAATAAAATATAAAAATGCATGCAAAAATAATAAAAATGCATAAATGCAATAAAATATCAATTTTAAATATTTGGGGTCAGTAAGATTGTTTTTAAATAAATAAATTATTTTATTCAGTAAGGATGCTGATTAAGATGCTCAAAACTGACAGTTGAGGTATTAATAATGTTACAAAAGATTTGTAATATATTTTGAAATATTAGGCTATATATATATATATATATATATATATATAAATTCAAAATACAGGATTTGTTGTGAAAACCTGGCAACCCTGATCTGAACGGTGCTGGAGATCTACTTCTAATTACAGAAGCGTCTTTACTGATGAGATGTGCATGAAAATCGCATTCGATTTTTTGCACAGCCCTAATATATATATATATATATATATATATATTAGACTGATGCAAATAAACTGTGTAAAGAAAAAAGTGCATAGCAACAAAATACCTCTAGAAAATACAATTATTTGTCCTAAAGTGGAGGGATTAATTTAGTAAAACTTACAGAAGTGGAATTGAAATGTAAAAAAGTATGTTTTTGTGTTGACTTTACCTGGAAAGGGCAGGGTATGTGGTAGTCTCTGCAGCGCTCCTGCACCCATGTGCTCTCCCAAACGGAGCGGTACGTCTGTTCATACAGGTAACAGCCCACCACGGTCAGCAGCGGCACCAGATACAGCACCGAGAACACACCGATCCGGATCATGAACTTCACCAGCTTGTCCTGATTCTCCTTCTCCAGGGGAATCTCCATTCGGACTCTGTTGAGCGCTACGATCCCGGCCAGCAGCAGGGACACTCCTACCAGGACGTCCAGACAGAGCGGTGCCAGCACGAACCAGCGGAGAGTGTGAACGTCGTACAGGCCCACGAAACACACACCGCTGATGTTATCACCCTCGATCTTATTCAGAGCCAGCAGGGCTATGGTTAGCATGCCAGGTATCCCCCAAGCACTGGCGTGGAAGAGCAACGCCTTCTTCTCAATGGCTTCACTGCCCCATTTGGGAACAGCGGCTAAAAACCAGGTGATGGTAAGAATGACCCACCAAACGCTTCCCGCCATGGTAAAGAAGTACAGCACCATAAAAAGCAGCGTGCAGGCCTTGTTATGCGAGCCTTGAGTCACCGTGGACGTTTTGAAGTGGCTGGGATTGGCTGCGTTACACGCTACGCGATCCTCCAGCAGAAAGCCCAAGAAAAACACCAGTGACACCATCATGTAGCAGACGGCGTAGAAGATGATGGGCCGCTCCGGGTAGCGGAAGCGTGTGACGTCGATGAGGAAGGTGAGGAAGGTGAAGAGCGTGGCCGAGAGACAGACGATGGAGACGACGCCAATGAAGTAGCGGGCGAAGGTGAGCTCCTCGCGCCGGAAGTACATGTTAGGACAGGGAGGGGAGCAGTCGCGCACACCGAGAAACATGTAGCCGAGCTCAGGCTCCACTTTGAGCTCGCGAGGACACCAGAAGCCATAGTCACGCTGAACAGACACGGACGACTGGTCAGTGGGGTCCTCGCTCACGAGCAGATCTACATCACGAGGGTAAGACTCCTCACAGTCCGGGAACCTGCAGTCAAGAGACAAAGACATACAAAACTACTACACACAGTATATATGTGTGTGTAAATATATTTATACTTTTTTTTTATATAACGCATATATACAGTTAAGAGACTCAAATACATAACTAGACGAAAAATCAACTACACATTGGTTTTATATTTATATTTATATATATAAATGTAATGGATAGTCATCGCATGTATCAGAATTAGGCTATTATCTATTTGCTCGCACACGAGCAGCTCCGTTTCATCTCGGAGACGCGTTCTGTCTTTGCACCGTGTAAATAGCAAATCCGTCATGCACGAGCACTACTGGCTCTTAAAGGGAAGGGAAGATAAGACTCTGATTGGTTTATTGCACGTTACGCCCAAAAAACACCCATTACCCATTAGGAGAATATGGACAACCCGTTTAGACCATGCCAACCGTTTTTCCATTGTTAAAATAGCAAAAGTGTATTTGGACATGCCCTGAGTGCCCCTGCGCTTTACACTTTGCGTTTAGATTGTTAAAATAGAGCCCTAAAGGTGGAGATTCGCCCGAACATCTGCATGTGCTTAAACTACCATTTATGTCAGAAAACATATTCTATTAAATAAGTTAAGAATAAACATGTTTAACCGTTACAGCACAATTTACCTTCAGAAATGCTGAGCAATTCATTATATCTTACACACTGGGACATATACACTTTGTACCTTCTCTAGAAAACTACTTTGAATTAAAAAGAAGAACAACTCTACCTGCTGCACTCCGTCTCCTCCGGCCAGGTGACTCCAAACATGTCCATGAGCTGCTGGCAGTCTCTCTTAGCACGTGTGCACAGGCTCCGGCACGGCAGAGACACGCGTCCATACTCCATACACACGGGGGCATACAGGGCACACAGGAACGGCCGGAGGTCTGGAGAACACTGCAGGTTCACCATGGGGTGGAAGGCCTGTTGGGGACGGAGAGCATAGAGTTAATTCATGCCAAGCGCCCAGGGAGTTTATGACAGAAATCATAAAACACACAGTTTGGCTCTGGCAGAGGTTTGGACTTGCCTGGCAAGAGTTACCATTCCACAATAAGGGCTTACTGTAGGTAAAGTGCAAGAAAACTTCTCAGGCAGAAGTAAACAAGGAATTAAAATGGACCGCTTAAAAATGTTGAACGTTGAATGATGATTTGTTGAACAAAGATGTTTGTCTATGGAATTAAAATACGACTTGCTCTGCTTTTGCCATCAAGACCTTATATTTTCATCATATAAACACCCTTCACCATCCAATCAATCCCTGATGAATAAACACGAGTCCCATTTGGTTTAAGTTCTATTTGGAAATATGTCACATTTAATTTTTAAATGGGATTGCGAGCATTTCAAGTTAACTTTTTCCAAAATTAAGCCTTTTATAAATGCTATATTCTTTAATGATAAAATTACAGAAATTATAAATAAAGTTAAAAAAGAATCTTTATATATGTGACATTGGACAACAAAAGCAGTATTAAGTTGCTGGGTTATATTTGTATTAATAGCCAAAAAGAAAAAAAATTATATGGGTCAAAATTATAGATTTTTCTTTTATGCCAAAAATAAGGGGGGGTGAAATGCTATTTCATTCATACTGAGTTTTTTACACTGTTAAAGAGTTGGATTCCCATGCTAAACATGGACAAAGTTTCAAAAATTAAGTTGTACGTTTGAAGGAGTATTTCTGTTCCAAAAAAACTCCTTCCGGTTTGTCACAAGTTTCAGAAAGTTTTTTTCGAGTATGGCTCTGTGCGGAATTTCCTTATATGGGTCCTAAGTGCGCGCTCTTCTGCCGGAAGAGCGCGTGCTCCCGTATAGCAGAGCACTGAGAGCACAACAGACTTCACTGATCAGAGCGAGAGACCGAATTGTCACAAAAGAAGTGTGTTTTTGGTTGCCAGGGCAAGACAACCCTGCACAGATTACCAAAGAAAAAACAGCATTAAGGGACCAGTGGATTGAGTTTATTTTTACAGAGCATCAACGGAGTTGTGTAAGTGTTTGTGTGTGTTCCCTGCATTTCGAAGATGCTTGTTTTACAAACAAGGCCCAGTTTGACGCCGGATTTGCACATCGTTTATTTCTTAAGGATGATGCAATCCCAGCGAAAAAGGGTCACGATCGTGTGTTGGAACCGCAGGCGGTGAGTAAAACTGATTCAAATATCTCTGTGTTATTAACTTAGCTATCAGCGCGTGAGCACATCAAGTAAACAACATGCGATGTTGTCATCAAACTGCACTTTCCACATGTACAGCTTTAAAAAAAAAAAAAAAAAAAAAGACAACATAAAGTGGAACTTAGTCATTTTCCAAAACCGCTAAGCAAATATATACAGTTTCAGTACATACCACATAGAGACTGATTGCTGATGCTGCTCTTGTTCAATTTCAGCCTCGGGATCTGATTCTGGATCATAAATATACGCTGAATCTGACTGTTAGCAATGGTCTGATTTGGATGATGGTTTTTTCCTCACGGTAATATCACAGTTTCCACGTGCTCTCAACGCAAGAGCCTACTGGCGCTCGTGATTCTTTAGCTCCGCCCACACGTCATGCCTCCAGACGCTCGTGTTTTTCCGGAAAAAAACGGTACAGACTAACTTTCTATTTTGTATGTTTCCTAAAGTAAATATATCAAAACTTTTTCTGATTTTCTCAGTATTTTGATTTGTTTGCTCCCTCAGATTCCAGATTTTCAAATAGTTGTATCTCTGCCAAATACTGTCATGTCCTAATAAACAATACATCAATGGAAAGCTTATTTTATTGATATATTGTACACCCTTATTATGCTTATGATTATATTAAAGTAATCTGGTAGCAAAAATAATTTGTTATTTTTCGTCATAGGAAAATATTTCAAAACTTCTCAAGAATTACATTTTTAACTTTATTTATTATAAAGTTTAGATTATTCTAAGAAATTACATAAGATGTTCTTAGAAACATATCAGAACACATTTTTTTATAATTTCACTTGGGAACATGCTAACAAACTTCCAAAAATGATAAATATTTAAAGACATTTCTGTCTTAAGAAATTTCTTGATTTCCTTCTTCAGAAGATTTTCATGAGTGCAGCCCCTGATTACACCAAAGTCTGTCATTTTCTTCTTAAAAAATAATTAATAAATAAGATGCTCTTAAGCCAATATATGAGAAATTAGGAACATTCTTACAACCTTAGAATTAAAACCTAAGACATTTCTTAACTTCTCCCTTAAGAAGAGTTTTGTGCCTCCTCCCAGTATCTCAAGGTGCAAGAAGACAGGCAGGAAGTTGTCTGGGTACAGTAACCTGATGCCCCTTCAACAGGATTACAGAACAGTTTGGCAGCTCCAAGGATGCTTTTGTGCCCTAAAGGGGCCCAGTGCATGCTGGGAGAGAGTGCAGCTGCAGAGTCGTGCATTTAAATTCAAATCTTTGAAGGAACAGACAATAAACCTCCACCTGGGGTTAGCCAATACATATGCACTTCCTGCTGAGGTCTGGCCCTTTGTGAACACCCTGTTTTTTGGAAAGAACTGGGAGGTTGACACACCGCAGCATTCATTCTTCATTCCCTCACAGATCGCTCGAGCGAACTTAATCCCTAAGTTGGACAATATTTACAGATCATTTGCATGAATTACGGTTTTCCCACCAAGAAAAAGACACCAACCTACTGCGGAGAAAGCCAACCAGGAGAGCCAGAGCATCTTAAAAAAAGTTCCAAAATAATGTTCTCAAAATTCTCATGATGCAAATGTGCCATGAATAAAAGCTTTATCAATATTTAAGGAAGGTTATGAAATATTTACTCTGCCTCTGGAGCGGCTGAATTAAAGAAACACGAGAAACCTCCCGCATGGAAACCAGTAATTGAGCTGTACGAACAGAATCTGATTGGCTCTTGGCGTGTTTTGCCCCTCATAGATGTCAAACTGGACGTCCCCTTCACTCCCTGCTCTACTGTTACAATCAGAAGGAGATGAGAGGGTCGTCTTATGGGAAAATCTTAAATTCTTAAAATAGCTTTGTGTCAGAAAGACAGAAAGTCAATGTGATTTCACCGAAAATCTTCCCCATCGGCATACTCTCAAAGCTCATTCATGCTCATTTTAAAGTAAAAGAGGATGTTTTGCACCGGGTTCGACATCAATGATTGGTCCTCACATATCTTGTCATTGACATCAAACCCTTTAAAACTTAAAAAAGAAAAAAAGAAAAATTACAATTTGAGAATTAATCTGCTTTTTTAATTGCAGTACAATACTTACTGAGCTATAAAACATTAAATAAAATAAATAATAAACAAAATACATTATTTACTGTAATAATAATGTATAATATATAATTATAGATAGATAGATAGATCTAATTTTCCATGAATCACCCTCAAAAGCAGCAAATAATTCTGTAAAAGCATGTGAATGACAGGGGTGTAACTTCAAGCGTCTCTGTCTCTGAACACAACACAGAACAATCTGTGAATGTGTCGAGCAAATAGAGACGCCACTGGAACGTCTTGAATCTTCTCCCTGTCAGAGCGTGAAATGCAAGTTTGCAGGCTTACTCTGAAGCCAGAATGGAGATCACAGCCTTTATATTTAGTAAGCATGAATTAAATGCCCTAAAGAATGCACACTGACAAAAAAGGAGCGCTGCCAAATATAGACAGACGATCCTGAGGGTTGATGTCTTCCGAAGAGGAAAAGAACGCTGCACATCCATCAAGCCAGAGTCATTTGGGAAACGATGTAGAAAATGAAGAAAGCTGGATTAAATTGACACACAGATCTATAAAGTGGATTTCTGGCTGTATAATAGGACTGTGCTGTATATCATATATATACTATGTGACAGTAGGAATGTGTTGTTGAGCATGAAACATTCTGCTGCGATGTCATTTATACTGCAACGCTATTTCAAAAACATCAGATTTCAAGAAGAAACAGCCTGCTTTCCAAAGTCTCACAGATAGATTGTTCCAGTGTTGACAGCTTCATTCATTATAATGGAGACACAGTGTAGCCATAGCTTTGCCAAACAATCCTCTGTTCTACGTGTTAAAAACCTGGTTTTATCAAGGTCAAAACAATGCCCAATGATACCATGTAAAAGTATCTGTTCATAGATTTCTGGAGATTAATTAGCATATAAAATATGTATGGGTTACATTTACACCAAAAATAATGGTAACACTTTATAGTAAGCTTTCTTTCTTGTTAAAATTAGTTAACTACATTAGTCAACATGAGTTGACAATGAACAATAAGTATTTAAAGTGAAAGTGACGTGACATACAGCCAAGTCTGACCCATACTCAGAATTCATGCTCTGCATTTAACCCTTCCGAAGTGCATCCAACACTCCTTTAAGGGGTAACCATGAACAGATTTATGGATAAATTATTATAATTTGTAACAATTATTTATAAACCGATAAAAATGCATTATAATGTGAAATATGAGCCATCAAGACCTTAACAAAGGTTTAATAATAACCAAGAAGAGAAAAGGCAATACAATGAGAAGATGCCAAAAAGTATTTAGAGCCCCATGGTGAGATTTGTTTTTTTTTTAAGTTGTAAATAAAACATTATTGGAGTATATTTTATATGGAAATACTAATTCAGTGTACTTCAAACATATGTTTAATTCAATATTACTTGCCAATTTATTGTAATTGTGTTACTTCCAAGTGAAAGTTGTTTATTTAAGTAATATTATAAATTATAAATATAAACATTATAATTTACTTATTTTTGTTGATTTTATTTGGTTTAATATATTATATAAACAAAATGCTATTTTATACACATTCAGTAATATTATTAAATTAATAATACAAATTAATTCGAATGAATAAAAACAAATATAGTTATTTAATATTAAATATAACAACAAAATTAAAGAAGCAATTTAAAGGCCAAATGATATATATTTACGGTGTTTAAAATGACAGGTGTTACACATCTCTATCTACATCATGCATTGAATGACTGGAATATACTGTATTGTCCAATCACCATCCAAGAAAATTACATTAAACACGTATGCATTAAGTATTATTTCTTTTCTACAGATTTCCAATTACACCTTTCACACTGTGAAGAAGAGTAATGCACATAAGAGTTGGATTTTCTGCGAAGGTATCTTTTTGTTCTTCTGTCAGTGAGACGTGAAGGTGTAATTAATCAAGACCCCTCACACGTTCCCGAAAGAGAGATTCAAACATATTATTTAGCCTAATCTCCATGTCTAAGACGGTAATGGTGATTAAAACACTGTGGGGTTGAGGAGAACGCCAGCGAGCCCAGACTGTGTAGGAGGAGCAGCTGGAGGAAGCGGCTGGGTTTCTGGCAGCGCTGCTAAAGAGCACATTTGTCTCTCAGTCGCCAAGCGCCACTCCTCTAACACTTCAATGGATGGATTAAGTTTCTGCCTGTTTTTCTTTTGTCAGACTCATGATCCATTTAAAGAATCGATGAATAGAGGTTACCTTTGAAAGCCTCGAGCTTTCAGAGTACGGCTACATGCTTTTACAGCTTCCTGGGCTACTTGAGAACGTCTTCGTGAGAAAAATAACACATTTAGACGTCTACCTACTGTATTTCGGTGTGGATTAGGTAGAAAAGGAGGCACATTTATCTGGACAAGGGCTGGCACTATTTTGAGCATTGCAGAAAGAGGATAAGAGCAAAAATGTCCTGTGGCAGTATCAATGATGGCATGCGATTGCCAATACAATGGCATTTCAATGTTACTCATTCAATTCTTCAATGGTACTTTTTTTTAAAGAGTACCATAGCATTACCATAATGCATGTCTAAAAAACATGGTAATATTAAGATAATGCCAGGGTGCTTTAATATAGAATAGTACTATTTACATATACCATAGTACATTTACATGATACTCAAAGGTACTTCAAAAATGTACATGGTATTACATGGTGTATGTCCAAATATCAAGGTATTACCATTGTATTGTGACATTAAGCATGATACTGGATGATTACCACATGCATATACTATGGTATATATCCAAAACTCCATGGTAATGCCAAGGCAATTTGATAAATGGCATAGAACTGAATGATTATATTCATTCAAGAAACCATTGGATAACATTGATACCTGCCCCAAAAAAATAAAAACATGGTATTATCATGCTAAATGTGCAAAACATCATAACACCATGGTGCATTGATAAATACACTAGTACTGAATTATATTTAAGCATACATAAAATATACTTAAAAAAATGATCATGGTAACACCATGGTACTCTGATATTTACGCAGTACTGAATGAATACCATGTTCATATTTACAAGACACCTGATTTACAAGAAACTTTTCACATATCAGGGTACATTTAAATGATTCTCAAAGATACTCCGAAGAATACCCTGATATCACATGGTGTATGTCATAACAAAATGTTTGACAAAATATAATTTGTCATATGCATGGTACTACTGTATATGATTACCACATGCACATATCATGGTAAATGTCCAAATCCTCATGGTAATGCCAAATACATACCAAGGAACTGAATGATCTTAATCATGAACTGCATGATGTTACTAATTCAAAGAATACATGGCATTAGCATGACATCTGCACCAAAAACATGGTATAATCATGATAAATGTCTAAAACATCACGGAAACACTGTGGTACTTCTATATATACCACAGTACTGAATGATTACCACATTCATATTTGCATGCTATATTTGCATATTTCCATGATGCAAGACTAAAAACATGGTAGTATATATAGTATTTGTCTCATAACGGATGCCTGCAGGGTAATGCAGGTGTCTGGACTGGAATCCCGCCTGAAAGTGTTTTCTGGCAGATTCGGAGATGGAAAAAAAGTGAAATCCGATTCGAACAAGTGAAATCAGAAGGTTAAAAGATCTTGTGAGAGTGGAAAATCCAGTTTATCAACTCTGCAGAGAGAGCGTTTGTGAAGAAAACCAAATGTGAGAATCACTCACCCTTTCCTTTCTGGGCTGTGTGTGTGTGTGTGTGTGTGTGTGTGTGTGTGTCATACTTGCTTCTGATGAGTTCTGAATGACTGTGCTTCCTAAAGCTGTCATTAGTCATTTCATAAGTGCAAATGACCAATCAAATCACAGATTTCACTTTTTATTTTTTATTTTTTTCATATATTCAGTTGTGGTCAGAATTTTACAAACACCTTGCAGAATCTGCAACATGTCAATTATTTGACCAAAACAAGAGGGATCATACAAAATTCATGTAATTTTTAGTTAGTTGTGAACCATTTATTTTAGAAGTCAACTAAATTACTAATAAGATTTATGCAGAACTTGTCGACACAATGTTAGGCTCAATGGCTTAGTTGTCTTCTTCTAAATATCTCAGCAATGTAAAGTCTGTGGGATTATTTGGCCATTTTTTATCCAGAACATTATTGTGCAAAATTATTATCCAATCACAAACCCCAAGTATAAGCAATTATAACGTGATGATTAATAAAAGCAGCTGAATGTGAAGTCTTGGAGGAGACAGAGAACCCATTCAAATATCAAATACTAATGTTTGCTCTTGGCAGCTCAAGGCTCAAGATAACAAGCTCTGATCAACTGTTGAGCACCAGATAGTCTGAACTGTTGTGGTGTCCTTCTTCCCTCCGGCCCAGAACACTGTCAGATACTATCAGGCCGTTTCCCATCAGTCTGTCTGTCTGCAGCTCCACATCCCTGCTGAATGATCCCGGGTTTCTGGCAGCAAATCCAAATCTTAGGCTTTGAGAGTACAGTTTTGAAATATCTGAGAAAAGTTGTGCTGTATTAATCAGTGAGAGCTGAATCCACACTTCATCATTACTGTCAGCTGAGAGCTAAGAGATCTGAGCTTATTTAAAGGGGTGCATTTATTTGATCAAAATAGAGTAAATACTGTAATATTTTGAAATATTATTGCAAAATAAAATAAGTGTTTTCTATGTTAATATATTTCAAAATGAAATGTTTTCCTGTGATTCAAAGCTGAATTTTCAGCATCATTACTCCGGTCTTCAGAGTCACATGATCCTTCAGAAATCATTCTAATATGCTAACATTTTTTTTATTATTATTTAAAATGTTTAAAACAGTTGTGCTTAATATTTTTTCAGGTTCAAAAGAACAGCATTTAATTGAAATATTTGTTTTTTCATATAATGTATGTCTTTACTTTCATATTGCTGAATAAATAAAAAAATATATATTGACAGGTGAAAAGTAGAGTCTGCAACAATATTTTACAGCAAAAATGCTGTAAAATATCCCAGTACTGTTGTGTTCACGGATGTAAAGAGACACTGATTGAGTGCTTATAAATGAGGACACAAGACAAGAAGTGAATCGTCCTTGTGGGTGACACGACAACACGCTGACCGCTCTGAACGGCGTGCAGGGACACACAGAGAATAAAACACATCCTGTCTCTCCTAGAACAACAACAGAGATAAACTCCTTCTGCAGTCACCAGTTGGCTCTGGACGGCCCTTCACTTTCACACGGGTGTGAAAGACTCAAGGGCCTTGACTGGGGAGTTATGTCCTTCATCTGAGCTCTGGAAGAAAAACAGAAGGAAGAAAGCACAGCTCCTCCTGTCCTGTCATTCATCCAGCCCTGAATCAAGACCACTTCTCGTCCCAGGTTTCATTCGTTTAGGTGCTCTTTCCTTACATTTTTAACAGGTGGTAACCCTGGTGCTTTTGACAACTCTTCATCCTCAGGGGTCAGAGGTCAGCGTGAAAGACCGCCTCCTGGGAACACTAAAGCTTGTCTTTTTTTGAGGGAGTACAATTACGGTTTGTTAATATGGTGACGCCTCTACCCAGTTAAGGAAGATGGAGAAAACTGAAGAAAGTGAAAGAGAGATTTGAGTCCATCTCATAAAGAGCCCTTCTGTAGAAACTACAGGGGGTCTTACAGACAAACCACACACCATAGCAATTATTTCAACTTGAATGCACACAAAACCGTACTGAATTAGGGGCCGTTCACACAGGACGCGTTCTTGTGTTCAAACACAGCTGGAACTGGAACTGAATGCAGACGTGTTATTCTGAGCTGAACTATTTTTCATCTCAACGCTAGTTAAATGCTGAAAACACACCTGTCAGCGAGTTCTTTGCATTTTCTATGCATTATCTTCCATCAGCATACAGGCCGGCATAAAAATAGCAACTTGCTTTCTATCCCAGATCCACATTTTTCTGCTTTCCTGTGGAAAATCTTCCACAATAGCACATTAGAATACTGGTTGTGCTATTTCTGCAGTATGCATGCTGTTTTACATAGTATGCAAATTTCCTGTAAGCCTGGATTACACAAGTGACCTTTTATATTTGCCAAAATGTGCGTTATTAAACAGAACGTGTGAAAGACTGTATCACACAATGCAATGCACTTGACTTGAGCCTTTAAAAATGCAACCTGAAGTAATACAATTTACAATCTCTTTCTTGAATCATTATTTAAACAAAAAGAGTTAAGCAGTTAATACATACTTGAATGTCCCTTTCTGAATTCTGATATCTGTATCTTTAGTCATTTTGATGTGCCACATGCATTAATAAATAATGCTGGAATTACATTTTGAACATTTTAGCCAATGACTGATGACCTCACACACAGGCCTGTCATTATCGCCTAGGCTCCGCCCACTTACAGCATCACTGCTCGCATCACAACGAGGGCATCTAGACCCCAAAACCACCCAGACAGTACATGCCCCTGGAGATCTTTAATCAGCGCTGGGTGGGAAGCTTGAGTGCTTTTGGAAACCCACGGGTCATTTGTAATCACTTTTGATTTTGTTTGGAGCTGTTGAAAACTTCAATGGTTGAACTAAGGGTTAACAGATTAAATTCATTCACAAGGCTTTTTAAAAAAAATATTATTTACACAAAAAACTGTATTGAGATTTTCATCTTCTGTGAGTACAAACTTAAGCACTAGCTTTTACTGTGGAAAGCACATCTTTCTGCTTAGACTTGACTTGATTCAAGAGCACTGAATCCAGCTCAACATAAGCACATAATACATAACTAACCTATATGTATGGTTTTTATCAGGGTCAGAACTAATCACCTGGCCTCATTCACCACAGAGAAAACTTTAGTCAACATACACACAAGATTTCCATCTAATCCCATCCGATCCGAGCTCATGAAGAGGAAAATGAACATACAGCCCTTGTGCAACACTCACAGTCAATCTGTGAACAAATCCTTCTTTCAAATTGATTGGTTTAAAAAATTCTGAATCACATAGCATTTGTAAAATCAACAGACTAGATGCAACAAATCAGGGAATCTATAGTAATCTGCAAAGAGTAATATTATTATATCACATAATAATATTATTAAAATTATTGGGAACAATACTGATGTAGGTGTTTGTCTTTGTAAAATACTTTGAGTAAGGCTGGAACAACAGAAATACCTCATTAAACACACACATATACAGTATATATATATATATATAGCTAAACATTTGATTGCCTGTGTTTGAAGTCATGCATCAGAGCAGTGTCTCAGATAACTGATTGATCTCGGATTCATCTCATCTACCTCATCACAGGGGCAGCACGGGGCAAAGACAGAGGGGGGTAAGGGCTGTTTTTATGGTTCACCAGCAGGGAATCTCGGGGTGATGTCACACAGATCCACAGAGGATACTGTACACTCTTTACAGATGAACCACCGCGACCCTCGGGTGACCCCTGTGACCTACAGCAGGCGACTGCCTCTTCTGCTCTGTTGTGGTTTCAGAGCACAGATGGACTTATGCTCTTCATCGTGTTTAATTGACTGAACAATGGGAGAACGCGCATTACTCTACACCTCAAATCAATCCAGCCATTACAGCTCTCAGCAGATTACAAGGCCATTAGAACCGGGAAAAAAACACGGCACCATTAGTTCCTTCAATACATGGAATAAAACAGCATTCAACAAGCATGCCATTCCTGAGATGCTTTTCACTAGATTTATGGAGATGTTCGACATTCCCTATAGATATTTCTGTAACAGATGAACTATTATACAAACAAATAATGTATAATTAATACAGATAATTAGTGATAAATCTGATATCTATATAATCAAAATCTAAAAATGTCTAATTATATAGCTGGAATAAAAGCATTTATAATCTTTTCATAATTAAACGAAAATAATTATTCTATTATTCATCTATTTATAAAAAATTTATTACATGTTATGTGTTGTTAAAAATGTTTAAATATACATTTTATAATATGATTTATATTTTATATCAATATTTTTCCCCTTTTTAAATCAAAATGCTTCTCAAATGCTGTGAATTTTCATAATGTCATTATTAAAATGTAATCATTTTAAATTAATTTAATATCAGAAAATATATAGTATCTCACACACCTAAATCTTTAGTAAACGAACCAAAAGAGAGAAAAATGATGCATTTTAAAATGTAATTTTGTTTTTTATTGTAATTATTTTAGCCTTTAATGCTCTGTATTATGCAAATGGGGAAAACAGACAAGGAGAGGAGTTTTTATTATTAAATGTCATTATGATCTGACTTTTCAAAATAGATTTCTTTTTCATTTTGTACAAATTTGGTAGGTTATTAGAATTTGTGAAATAAATTTATTTCATATAATATATAAAAAAATTCAATAAACATTAAGAATAATAATAAAAATAATATAAAATAATAATAAAAAAATATTAATAGTAAAAGATCATAATTTTTGGGGTTCAAATACAAACAATTTGCATAAAGAACCAAAATCACATTGATTGCACTGTACATTTTATGGAAAAGGGCAAGGCCATAAGGCATCTCAGAACCTAAAGATATTTTCAACAAGTACAACTATGTATAATTGAAGATATTTTTAAGATCAAAAGCTAGCTGGACACCACAGATGCAGATTAGACGATACGAGATCAAGCTCAAAAATGCACTTATAATAATAGCATGTTACAACTTGAAGAATAAAACAACATGAACAAACCCCTAAAAACAGAAATGAAAATCCCGCAGCTCTCACATTTAAGTTTGAGAATTATCACATTAAGCTTATTTCACTTATCAAGAGTCAGTATAAATAATACAACTCTTCAAAGCACTAACCCCAAGCTTCCACAACAACAAGCTCCAAGGCAACCTAGTTTTCCTGCCACCTTCTCTAAATCCCTGCAGTATACGAACAGAAGGAAAAGCGTGGTTACCTCCATCGCCAGAGCGGCCGTCTGCTGGTCGTAGTGGTTGAGGAGGTTGGGCATGAAGGTGGTGTTGTAGGGAAGATCCTGGCACATTCGGAGGCCGATCAACTCGCAGGTGAACATGCTGTGACTGCCCACCGAATCCATGTGGATGCCCAGGCTGCTCATGAACTGGGAGAGAACCAGCAGAGCAGTGAAGAGCCACATCCTTCGCAAAGGTAAATCCACAGTGTGCCCCATGCTTGAACGGCAGAACACAGTGGGACAGGACTGAGAGGCCAAACGCAAGCACGAGGGTTTATTCTCTATGCAGAAATCCATCACACCCATGGTGTGTAACGTTTACCGCATATGATCGACCGCTTCCATCTCCTTCCTGCTCTGTCCTCATGGATACCTGACTGGTGACTCGGGTCAGTGCACGCTTTGATCAGACCCTTCGACACTCTTATGCATCCTCTCACATTCACACAAAACTACAGAAGCTGCATTTGATCAGGGTGGTCTTCAATGGATCCTTCAAACGTGGCTACGATTGATACTGGATACCTGTAACGACATATTAAAAGACGAATGAACCTCGCAAAAACTCTAAAATCAAATGACAATTTATAAACTTATATTTCGCAAAAAGAAAATCAAACCTAAAAAAAAACCTTATGATTATGTTTTGTGACAATTGCATTACTGAAATAAGTGAATAAATGCATTAGTGCATATGAAAGAAAAAACTGAAATAGTGCTAAAGTAATAAAATATAATATTAAGGGGGGGGGGGGGGTCATACAATATGGTAGTATCTGTTTTACGGAATTTAATTAATGCTTATTTTAATTCAAAATCACTGCATCCAGAATTTCATTACTGTATTACTGTAATGAGAAGATTTTTTTTTTTCAGCATTGCACATTTTGGGAAGAAAAGTGCTTATTTGTCATGAAAATAATGTTTAAAAAGTGTAATGTAAAAAAAAATGCTTCTTATTTTCATGAAGCAAAATCTTATTTCTGATTTTTGTTCTTTAATATTGATCTTAAATATGACCTTCTTCATGAATTAACATGATTAATCCACACTGGATTAAAGTTTGCATTTAAAACAAACATATAAAATCACTATAAATAAATAGTGAGTAAATAATGTTTAGGCACCCATTATCCTAACATACCACTTTAGTCCAGGTCATTGTGTTAAATCTGAATTAACAGGAGTCAGTGTAAACATCCCAACCCCCTCACAACACGTTAGTGTGAGTCTACAAACACACAACCTGCTCCAACCAGCTAGGAAACACAGTAACCAGACATTTAAGATCAGACTAAAGTCTTCAGCAATTGTTCTAATATGAAAACACATTAACAGACGTGTCAAATGAAATTAAAGGGTGTTGCACACCTTACATTGCATTATACATATTCAAATATTCTGATATTTCATGCAAGGTCAGCAGCAGTGCAATACATATGATATGGTTTAATGTCGGAACATTAATAAACATGCAATTTCAGACAGGAACAACAGACGATATGATTACATGAAATAAAGGATAAAACACATTTATGTGGGTTAAAACACGTGAACAGTGCGTTTAATATGATGCATGTAAAACTTTACCTGTCCCTGGCAAAGCTCCTCTGGTTTTCTCCATATGACACAACACAGTGTGTCTCTCGGTGGAGATGTACGCAGCAGGTTTGATTTCAGCACCTACAATCATGTAACACACTGAAGTGCGTGCTGCAGTGTCCCTCAAGACAGTCACACATTAACACTTTTGCTCCGGATGCTTATTTACATAGAGAGGCTGATCGATACAAAAATCGTAAACTACCCGAGACGAGCACATTAAGAGCTTCACGGACGGCTGGTGGCTTTGAATATTCACAGCGAAACTCCTGATTCGCCCCACCTTCAGCTGTTTCCTAGGAGTCTAGGAGATATAAACCTATTTTCCTCCAGGGGGCGCTTGGTGGCTCAAAATCACAATGCGCCATTGAGCAGCATTCAAATCCAAAGAATTTTAATGTCTCGTTAGATAAGTTTATGCAACAAACTATGTAATCGTTTAAGTGCATTTATTCTTAAGGATTAGTATATTTTTCTATATAAATAAAAAAAAATCGTTGACAGCTTTTACTATAAAATTAGTTGAAATACTATCTTAAGGTAATCGCATTCGACTTTGATTAGTCCATGATTGACAGCGCAGAGAAAAGTAACAGGTACCACGTGAACAAAACCGCTCCGCGTGTTTCCTTGACTGCGGACGATACAATAATTAACCCATGTACAGTATAACCGTACTCAGAAACATCTACTACGGTTTAATTGAAAATACACAGTAAGGTCTAAAATATAATAGTAACTGTTTAGCCTCCCGGCCTTCATCCCAGCCCATTTTATGTAAAGTTACATGAATTTCCCTTCTATAAGTTTATGGCATTTCTCTGGGTGCATATTTAATATAAATTTTTATTTCAAAAATAAAAATTAAAAACTAGTAAGTGAGTGAATTAATTCATACAATTCTGTTCTATATATTTTAAAGTTTTTGTCTGCAGTTGAGCAGTTCAACTTGTTTTAAGCATATGGATTTAATATAGCAAATGCTCAATAAAAGCAGTGACATAAAAAAAAAAGTAATCAGAAAATGTGTGTGTATACAACAACATATAACCAATTATATTAGGCTACTGGTTTAAAGAATACATATATATTTTTCTACATAATCAACAGGTTAGTTGATGATGGGATTTTTGTCTTTATCATTATTTACTGATTAAGTTGGGAGTCTGATAACTAGGTTTTTATCTTGGATGCTTTGATTGAACAGCAGATCTCCAGCAATCCAACAGGCCAAGTGAAGCGATAACACTTTCAGCTTAACCATAACACAACATCAACTTACATGAGGAATTAAACAGAGCCAGTGTGAGATCACAGTGTTTTTTTCCCATCTAAAAAAGCGTCAGTGAAAGTAGGTGTTCAGAATTTGTTTCACCCACCTCAGGGGGTCAACTAACTTTTATTTGAATGGTTTTGCTTTTTAAAACAAAATTTTTAATGCTATGTTTATTGCAGTTTAGATAACTGTTCATAAAACTACTACAGACATTAAACTAGAGCAAATATTTAGCAAATTTCTTTCTTGGTTAAATAATGCTTATGATGTGTTTCTTTCAATCACTCAACTGTGTCTCGGTTGTTTCTCACAGAAAGCTGTTTTATCTCACACAGAGAAACGGAACTATCAGAGTCAACCCCAAATCCAGCATAGAGGGGTTCAGTGAATGTTGTGTTGAATGTGTTTAAGTGTGTGAGTGTGTGTGTGTCAGAGACACTGTAGAAGGAAAACGTGCCGGCTGACCGGTCCAGATACACTCCTATTCTGTTAGAGAATAAAGGGACAGATATATATGTGATCTTATGACAGTGCCTGACAGATAAACGGTTATTAAAACATCTAAGACTCCAGGACTTTTCATTGTATCCAAACCTTTTCTCCTTCCTTTCCTGCTGATTTCTTTATATGTCACGGATACATTAACCCCAAGCCACTCCATTCAGCGTCCCAGTAAAAGCGTCCAGTCAGACTCTCTCTACACAGAACCTGTTGACATTCAAATCTGTCTGGATGATCAGGATATGGCTGCTCTTCTGTCACACACGTCCTCTTTCTGCTCCTCTCAGACACAATGAGACCAGTGTGTGCTGTGTTTAAATCCAGTGTGAGATCACATGCGTCTGAACAAAGAATAGAGATTATAACATTTGGAAAACAAAAGGTGTATGTGTGTATATTAGGGTGTATGTGTGTGTGACCTACATTTCTGTGGTCCTGTTATAATCTTGCACTGTCCTCCATGATCCAGACTATTAAAAAAGGTGTCACACTCAATTTAAATAATGAAGAAAGTGAAATAGCTCACCTAAAAAAAAAAAAAAAAAAAAAAACCTGCTCTCACAAAACTAAAAGAAAACCCCATACAGAGTCCTAATTAGACAATGCAAACCACCATGCATACTGTATACAATGGTTAATGTCTATGTATATCTGTATCATGATATAAAAAAATATGAAAGTCATAAATATGGAATACGAAGGTACATTTTTTTTTTTTTTTTGTAAACAATCATTTTTTCAATGATTAGCCACACCATTAAAACCACTGACAGGTGAAGTAAATAACATTAATTATATTGTTACAATGGCACTGGTAAAGAGGTAAGACCTACAGTACACAATATTATGCAAATAGTTTTATTGTTGTAGCTGATCACCACTTCTTTACACTTTAACTGAAACTAAAAGTTTACACTCCATTTGTTTCCATAATTGATGCATTGTAGTCTGCCTGTCAAACACAATCACAAAAGAGGAGCTGCAAACAGCGAAGAAAGAAAGGGCTAAAGCAAAGACTGACAAAGAATGGCTGCTGGACTTAGTGCAATCCATATCGAAGCGTGGGGGCTCTTCTGTGCAGACCAGAGTGAGGAAAGGAAAAAGACGAGAAGGAAGACACTCAAATAAGACTGAAGCAAATTCTGAGAAATGGGGTTGTTGGATCTGCAAAACCAGTGATCAATAATTTTTTTTTAACCCCACACACACACACACACACACACACACACAGATTAACAGTCTGCTCTCTGCAATGAAGAAAAATCTTGCCTTTCTTTGTGTGTTTCTGATTTGAGTAATGAAAGTTCTGAAAATGTGTAATGTACAAAAGTGAAGCTTTTATGAAAATACCTAAATACTCCATGCTGGTAGAAGGGATATTAATTGAGTTTTTAACTGATTCTGGGGCTGTGTTTATGCTACAGACTGGAGTGGGAGAAGCGCTGGTGTGAAGCATAGTGATAGTCTAGGAGAATTTATGTCAGAGTGCAAACATGAAATTGGGGTAGAGATACTTGTGGTACACTACTTTCTTATTGAGACTTGTGGTAAATTCGCCCATTGGCCTCAGACCATCATGGCCTCCTAATAATCCCCATATCTGCTGATTGGCTTCATCACTCTGTCTCCTCTCCACCAGTAAGCTGGTGTGTGGTGAGCGTTCTGGCGCACTATGGCTGCCGTCGCATTATCCAGGTGGATGCTGCACACTGGTGGTGGATGAGGAGATACCCCCTCACTATGTAAGCGCTTTGAGTGTTTCGAAAAGCGCTATATAAATGTAAGGAATGATTAATTAATTATTACCCATTTACAAAAATGCTAAGTAAAATCACTGCATGGCAAATATTTGTGCTTCAGACATGCATCTGGCTTTGGCAGAAGTGCCATCCGAATTGTAGGATGGGCATAAATATGACGTGGGACTGATTTAAGGATGTGAACCGGTTGTAATCACCCCAAAATCTGATTACAGACCGTATCAATATCCTCTAAAACCAGAGGCAATACTTGGTATAAAACCAGTGTCTGAGTCACTATTAAAGGAGGGAATAACAGTGCCATGAAATGATTCTCCAGTGTGCACTCCAATTTTTCCTGTGATAAAGATAAGAGAAAAAGGTCAGCCCACAGAGTGGCGTTTTGTATAAGACTTGCAGGCAGTAAATGCATCTGTCAGACAAAGGGCTCCATCAGTGCCAAATCTCTATACAATCTTGTCACAAATACCACAAGATGCAACATTATTTTCAGTGGTAGATCTGGCTAATGCATTTTTTAGCATGCCAGTGGATAAAAACAGTCAGTTTTGGTTTGCATTTAAAATTAATGGCAGAGAATATAAATTTACACATTTAAGCCAGGGGTATGGAGAATCAACGACTCCATACAACAAAACACTTTGACCTTTGACCCTGACAGCTGAAACTGCTTTGTTGGAATATGTGGATGAACTTTGCTTATGAGCTCTGAGTCCACGTGTGTAACTGATACTGTGACTCTACTGAGGCATTTGGCTCAGGAGGGCCATAAAGTCAGCATGGCGAAGCTGCAGCTTGCAAAGCAGCAGGTTACATTTCCGGGGCATGTAATAACACTCAATAGCAAATCTGAAAAAAAAAAATCTGAAAAAAAGTCAAAGCTATAAAAGATGTACCAAAACCACTCAAAAAACAAAACAAATGCTGTCATTTTTGTCATTGTGTTTATACTGTCGAACATTTACCGTATTCCAAATTATGCAATTCTTGAGCAGCCTCTGAGAGCCCTAACAATAGGGAAGGGGTTGACGTCAAAGAGAAAGTGAAAGTGACGTGACATTCAGCCAAGTATGGTGACCCATACTCAGAATTTGAGCTCTGCATTTAACCCATCCGAGGTGCACACACACAGAGCAATTTTCTGTCTACTCCAAATTGAGTAGACAGAAAAGGCAGAGGAGGCATTTGTGAACATAAAATTTCACGTGTCTCTGGTGCCAACTTTGGGCCTGCTGGTACCAACTAAGCCTTTTGTTCAGATGGTAGATGAGAAAAATGGGTTTATGACTTCTGTGTCATTGTAACATCATGAAAGAGACAGATTAAGACCCGTGGCCTATTTTTCATCCAAAAAATATCCAGTTGCAGCAGGCCAGCCACACTGTCTGAGGGCGGTTGCAGCTGCTGAACAGGCCATAATGGTGTCTGGAGAATTTGTAGGTTACTCTTACCTGACATTGATGGTGTCACATGCAGTGTCTAAGATTTTGCAAGACCAGAAAACATCGCATTTATATCATGCTTGAAATGCCGAATATCACTGTTAAGTGATGCACAACCTTAACCGACAGAAGCGGATGAGGAGGAGCACAACTGTTGTTTAACCGCACTTGATCAGGTGTGTACGCCGGAAAACTGCAGATGTAATTTTGACTGATGGTGTCTGGATGAGCTGTGATGGCAAGCCTTGTCTACCTCGATACTTCTTTCCTCATTATGCTAAGTCAATGCATGGTAAAGACCATGCATCGAATGATTACACAAATGAAAGAATTGTGGTTTACAACATTTGCTGAAACTTTTTGTAAAAGATGTGTCATTTGTAACACTCATAATGTGTCAAAAGGGATAAAAATGTCCCAAGTATCCCAGCCAGCCCCGACAGGGCTTTTTGAATATCTACAAATGTATTTTTTCGATCTGACCCCATGTGGAGGGAAGGAATATTGTTTGGTATTGGTTGATATGTGATGAAAATAGGTGGAAGCATTCCCAGCATCAAAACAGGATGTTGCATCAGTAGCAAAGGCTCTGTTTACTGAAATAGTCCCAAGATGGGGAATTCCATGAAAAATCAGTTCAGACAATAGGACACACTTTGTCAATGAAACAATAAAACAAGTGGGTCAGCTCTAGGGAATTGACATGAAGATGCATTTCAGTTACCACCCAGCTTCAAGCAGGGCAACTGAGAGACAGAACATAATAATAAAAAACTAATTGGCTAAATGTTGTGAGGAAACTGGACTCACATGAGTTAAGGCGCTCCCGATTGTTCTCATGTATATGAGAATGAGAAAGCGATCTAGGGTCAACCTGGACCCATACAAAATTCTCTTTGGTAAACCACCATTTAAGGGTATGGAAGGAGGTAAACAACAGCTGCCATTGACAGAGGTGTGTGAGCATGACATGTTAAGTTACTGCTAAGAAATTATCTGTTGTCTAATGTCTGTGTGCAGGTGATACACACGCGAAGAGATGTGTGTGTCTGCCGGGCAAAACCGAGGTCAGAGCTGAAAACAGGATGCTCTGACTGCAGGGTCAGAATCAACATGTAGAACGGAACAGAGAACAACTGCACAGAAATCATCGACAGCGACAAACTTCACAAGTCCATTCAGCAGGCCAAGCGACACTTCATCTGCAGCAGTGTGTGTGTGTGAGACAGAGCATATCATCATATGCCAGAAAAAGGATGATCAGAATGTTGTTACCCAGCATTAATAAATGTAGGGTCATCTAAGAGGGCCTAAGAGGGAAACTAGAAAGAAAGGGAGTGTTAACATTTTACCAGGGGCTCTGGTATTTTTTTTTTTGGAGCAGTTTTCACAAGTCAGTTAAAATGAGTAGAACAGACGGCTGTTCGTACATAGCTTTCAATATTTATTGCACGTCAACAGACAGCAAGAGTTTTATCCTGCACTTCTAAGTATTATCTCATGGAGTTGGAGCGAAGATTCGAGAAAAGGAAAAGACAATGCATAGGGTGGCCATATGTGCCATCCAAAACATAGACATAATTTAAGGCTATTGGTTTATATAATAAAACTAAATTTCACTGTGACCTCAGTAACCAGGGGGACAGGTAAGTTGATGGTCTATTTTTCACTTTATCTTTCTAAAATAATAAAGTAATAACCATAAAGTTTGGAGTCTGATAATCTAGTCTGTAGATAACTAGGTTTTGTCTCTGAGGCTCTGAGTGAACAGCAGATGTCCAGCAATCCAGCAGCTGCAGTGAAGAGAATGAGGTCAGCTTTACCATAACACTGAGAACACAACATGTGGAATTAAACCGAGCCAGTGTGAGATCACACGATGAACAAGAATGAGAGGGTCAGTGAAAGTTTATGTTGTTCATCCACCTTGGGGGACAAAAAAGTTTTGTTTAAATTGTCGAGCTTTTTAAAACTACATTTTTTTATTCTACATGAATTGCATTTTAGAAAATTGTTCATTAAACTACTAAATACAATAACATTAAAAAAATAAAATGTATTTTAATTCCTGGTTGAAGCTTAGATTTAAAAGAACAACATTCACCATTTCCAACTCTAGTTGTGTAATCTAAAATGCAATTACTATCTGCATATTAAAAAGTATTTTATATCCCAACATAAAAAAATATTCTTTATGGAACACTTTTAGATTGAGAAAGGGTTCTGAAAACACTATTTGTTACATTACTCATTTATTCAAATATAATGCACATTGATGACAACAAAATACCACAGTGTTAAAAATAATACAATGAAATGTAGGCAGCAAAGTTTCACTTTTCTGAACTGATATGAGGACTTTTTAATAATCCGTCAGGAATGAAACAAAATTACAGCTCTCTAAACACACAAACACAGTCTTTTGAAATGAAAAATAATTCACGTAGAGCGAAACCCCTTTGCTTTGACAGTGTCAGTCATGTCTCTATGTCAATATTTAACACTTTGAATCATACTGGATTATCTGTGAATGTGAGATTTTCTCTGCATCATTAAATCCAACTCATATTAATGTGTCTCTGGCACACTCTAAAACAGCTGCTTTAAACTAAAATATTTTTTGGTACATTTGACAGCATAAGCACAATAACATCTCATATTAAAAAAAAAGAATAGTCACTTTAAAAAAAATCATAAGCTTAATTTTGAAGTTGGGTGTTACAATGTAAACAAGAACCACAAAATGTAACTCCAGAAACAACACCATAATGGATATATTCTATGATGTTTTTGGCTTTATTACAGTCTATGTGTGTAGACTGAAAACATTCAGGCCAAAGGTCCAACTGATTGGAGTTCAACTGACAAAGTCTGTTTCAACCTCAGTGCTTCAAAACATCTACCATTATCAATAAATGAAAATCTGAATGTACCTCAGTATGAATGCAAACTATTATTATGATCTAAACTTCCACTTCAACATTGGGATTGTCTCTCTAAGCGCTGACAGAGTGATGTGCAATGAGACGCTCGCCTTGAGTCGTGTGGTCTTGGTCCATTTTTGACCCTGATGCCAGTGCCTCCTCTTCCAGCTGTTATGATATCCAATCACATCGATTAAAAAGAGGTGATGTTATAGCTGTTTTTTTTTTTAATCACTAATCACTTTTCATTACAGATTTACATCTTTCTGCTCCCTGACACTTAGAATTGGCCTTTATGAACTGATAAAATGTATATTATGAATGCAATGCTAATTGCTTTGGATAAACATGTCTGCTCTATTATACCTTAAAGGAATAGTTCACCCAAAAATGAAAAACAAAAAAACACCATAAATTGCATCCAAGATGTAAATTAGTTTGTTTCTCCATCAGAATAAATTTGGAGGAATGTAGCATTGCATCACTTGCTCACCAATGGATGCTCTGCAGTGAATGGGTGCCGTCAGAATGAGAGTCCAAACATCTGATAAAAACATCCCAAGAAGACACAAGTAATCCACACCACTCCAGTTCATCAGTAAACATCCTGTAAAGCTGCATGAACTGCCATTAAGACAGTTTTCATTTTAAACTGTTGCTTTTGACTAAATTATGAATCCATAATCCACAATATTACCTTTTCCAGAATCAACAGTTTGAAAGTAAAAAAAAAAAAAACCTTAATGATAGATTTGTTCCTTAAAAACAAGCAGCTTTTCACTTCACAAGATTTTAACTGATGGACTGGAGTGGTGTGGATTATTGTGATGTGTTTATCAGCTGTTTGGACTCACATCCTGATGGCACCCATTCACTGCAGAGGATACATTTGTGAGCAAGTGATGTGATGTAAAATTTTTCCAAATCTGTTCCCATGAAGAAACAAACTAATCTACACCTAAAATGGCCTGGGGGAGAGTACATCTTAATTTTTAGGTGAACAGTTCCTTTAAATGCATGAATGTATATTTAAAGAGCTCAGAACCATGCCAAGTCATTTCCATAATCTGTTAGAAGTTCACAAAAATCCCTATGAACATTTTTATGGTTTTAAACAGCAGGTTCATTCAGCCGAGCTGTCTGCATGTATATTGAGAGATGTACCTGCTCTCTGATGTAGGTTTGAGCACAGGGTCCGATGCCTCTTAACTGGAGACCCACAATAAAGCACCACACAGACAGTCCAGCCTCCAGTGAGGTGAATGTAGCACAGGTGAACCACAGAGCAAGAGTTGTATCCTGGAAGAGAAACAGCAGTTCAGTCTTCACAAACAAGATGAAAGGTCATATTGGTTAACTTCTATATACTTGTTCAAAAACACCAGATGCATTTGTGTAGACTGACTCACGTAGATGCGAGTGGCATCAAAAGGACAGTTGACGATGACCGGAGAACGTGCATTCACAGGCACGTTAGTGGAATTACATCCTTTCATGAGCGTGCTCCCATCGGCTGAAATGGTCATACTGATCGCCAAAACCAGCCCCACTAAACATGCCAGCGAGAGAAAGGCGTTCAGAAAGGAACTCACTAACAGACCGATGTGCTACAGGAAGCAGAAGAACAGAGCGGTGTTAAACGCTAGATTGAAAGAATGTGGTATTTTTGCATTGGCATACAGAAGAATCATGCTGATAAGGTAGTATGACCATACATCCTCTTTTTTAAATTGCCTAAAATGTCCAAGTTTTGGCTTTGTTGTCATACCTGCTGAAGTAGCTTGACCAATAGTGTGCAGACACTGTTAATATTCAACCAGCCGTGGTGTGTGAGAAGGTGGGAACTACAGAGAATGGTCAAAGCCATGCAAATACACACACACACACATATACTGGTATATAATGAATGAGGACTGTAGGGAGCACATCGATAAGAAAACAAAGCCAAAACCTGAACATTTTAGGTGATTCTGAAACGCCAGCCAGAACAGGGAAAAAAAGAGAACATTTATTAACCCTAGATAAATCCTACTTACCAGTTTCAAGTTGGTTATATTCCTTGACACCAATATAGCAACAATTCCACTTGCAATGCTCTTGAGAAAAACATGTTAACATGATTAGGTGTGAGGACATTCAATGGCATTGTGGGAAAATTAAAACTACTCAGGAACCCTAAATAGTTTAATGTGTTAAATACATGTGCACTTTTCTTAACAGCTTGAAGGAATAGTTTACCCAAAACCAAATATTTATTGAAAATGTATTCACCCTTTCAGTCCATCAATGAACAGTTTATGAACATGAGTTAGTTTCTTCATTGAAATAGATTCGGAGAAATGTATATCCTCTGTCTGCAGTGAATGGGTGCCATCAGAATGAGAGTCCAAACAGCTGCTAAAAACATCACAATAATCCACACCACTCCAGTTCATCAGTTAATGTCATGTGAAGTGAAAAGCTGCATTTTTTAGTAATAAAAAAAATAAATCATTCAAGTCTTCCAAACATAATAATGCTTTCTCCAGAGAAAAAGATTGCCTTCAAGGGAAATATGCACAGTTCTCAAGCTAAAACAGTCCAAAACTGTGGACAATGTTGAAGACGGCACCCATTCACTGCAGAGGATCCATTAATGAGCATGTGACGTAATGCTAAATTTACATCCAGATCTACATCTTGGATGAGGTGAGGGTGTGTAAAATCTGCTGTTTTTAATTTTTGTGTGAAATATTCCTTTAAGTAAATATGCAGACTTAACTGGATGAAGCAACACACCCAAAGTAGTAGCAAATCCGATTTACGTTTACAGACATGTGAACAGATCCTTTCTGAATGAAAAATCTGGATATTACATGCATGAGTTGAATCAGCATCATTTAGGACCCACAAATGGGACATATACAGGGAATATGCATTAGTGCAACCACTCACCAGCAGTCCTGAGGTGACAGAGATGATGTTTGATACAGTATATTCTGTTGAGATCTCATTGCTGGGTTTGGATACGTGGCGTAACACACTGCCATGGACGATGGCACTCAGGATGAAATTAACATGACCAATGACAATGAGGGTCAGTCCTTTCTTCATCAGCCGCCCAGGGCCCTTCTGCTTATCTAGAATATAGTATACTTTCAAGCAGTGATTTAAAACAATTACACTGAAAAAATGTTATTGCATTAGAAGATAAATACTTCTAAAATTTTTCTCAGAACTAACTAAACGTTCATTAACTAGTTTTGCATTAAACTAGTGGCTGACACCAGTTATCTTTATTTATTTTGCAATGTATTGGCATTGCTTTTCTACAGTGAGGAAAATGTAAACATTACAGCAGACACGCACTTCACGAGAACAAATAACCGATTGTCAGAGGCTTGTTTTCCCTGGACAGCGGACACCGTTCTTTACCGCTTCTTCAGTTAAACTATGAACTCACCTGCAATAAAAAGAAAGAAACGATCGTCTTACCGAAATCACACATATCTGTATCCGCGTATTTGAACCAAGTTGAGAAGGAAAAATGTGTAGATCAAACGCAGTGTCCTCCCTTCGTAGTCGATGACGTCACGCACGACTCACCTGTACAGCGAAAGTGGGAGGAGCCAGAATACAGACGTCACTCGATGCGAATGCAGAAAAGCTCTTATTTTTGAGCATATTATTATTATTATTTAGTCATTTATCAGACGATTTTATTCAAAGCAATCAATTACTAACTAAAAGCTAAAACTTTATAAATACTACCTATACAAATTCAAGTAAAGTAAAGCAATTAGATAAAAATGACAAATGCATACAACAAAATTTAAAAACTTAACATTTAAATGAAAAATAAAGCTAAAAACAATAAAAAAGTATGTATATGTGTGTGTGTGTTGTATTGATGCATATTAATATACATTTTTATTAATAATCTATGAATAATCGTTTTCATAAAGTTGTCTTACATTTCGTTGCCCAGATTTTCCCTTTAATTCTCTCTAATTCTTAATTTTAATTTTTAAATTTGCAAAAATAATTTTGCGGGTTTATTGCATGATATATGCATCTAATAAAGTTTACTTTGTTTTGAAATAGTTAACATAGCCTAATACTATGATACTATATAAAAACTTATGTTTACTTTTTTTGCATTGCATGCTGCCACTGTATTGGTCAAACTGGCATCTGGGAATACTCTAGCTTTCCCTTATGTTGTCCAGAAGGATTTTACAAGTGATGCATCTCACATGACCAAAGCAACGCTTTAATCCAAAACTAGATTCAGTTTCCTGACACTCTCGGTAGCTCTAAAAACTGTCTGGCATCTGTCTGTCCATGCTAACTATTCAAACTATGACAGCACTGTTCTACTGAGACGAATAAAACTGAATTCACTGGAATTCAGCCGCCAAATGATAAAAAAAAAAAACAAAAAAAAAACAAGGTTTGCTTTCATTATTTTTATTTTTGCATTTGCACCACACGGACTGAAAACTGAATTGTGTAGATTTACATGGACCAAATGCTAGAGTACAAAGTCCTGTCATCTGAATACCACACCCCACAATATCAGCACGAAGCAAATATTAGAGTACCGAGGACAAAGCACAGGCACATCAGGTAAACAAGATGATAACAGAATACTGGAAAAGGAATAGGCTAAATTTACAGAACACATTGACATGTTATCATCAGATAATATCATATATTGCATTAAATTGATCAACAAGTAAAATCAAACAACTTGGTTTTATTTTTGGTTAAGAAATAAGATGGAAACTAGCCTTTGTCATCTTGAAACCCCCACAAAAACGCCAATTTCTCATTTATTTCTTTCCCAAAAATAAGTATATAAATATAAAACAATGTTGCCTATTAACAAAGTATAAGGAAACCTATAAACCCAGAGCCACAGCGACCCCTTGTGGCGTCCAGACGCATGCAGGGGTCATTCGAAGGTCACTGCTCTGCAGATGCTGCAAATCGTGTCTTAAATGTGTGCGTAAAGTGAGACAAACACACAAGCACAGTATAGAACGTCAAAATGGCATTTTTATTTGAACTGTACTGAATGCTAAATGTTCACCTCGGTACAATAAACAAATACTCACACTAAAAACCAAACCTACAGTTCCAGAACCAACCTGACTGGAGTTGGCAGAGGACCTCAGAATATTGCATATAAACAACACAATGAGCTCTGAACAGTGCGCTTCCACATAAAAAACCCAAAATGAAAGAAACAGGCAAGGGATCAGAGGAAAGTAGGGTTACAAAAACATTAAACTAGACAATACAAATTTAATTTAACTGCCATACATTCAACACCAAAAACGCACTGGATGGCAGATCTATAAAAATACCTCGGGTAGGCTGATGGGAAGAAGCAAGTATTTAAACGGGGCTGCCGTGTGTTTTGGAGTAACCGTTAAATGTTCTTCCTGAGACAGGGGCGGTTTTTCACTCCAGTCCCTTTTCTGTGTGAGCTGCCATCTATTTTTATTTATTTTTGAACGCAAACACTAAATCAAAATCATGTCCCTCACGGTGACATTCACTCGAATCCAAATGGCCATTTTTGAAAACGGACATCTTAAAACCCAGATGCAGTTTGTATTTCAAATCCTGAAAACTCATTTTGAATCGAAATCAATGGATATATCCGTAAAATAGTGTGCTCTTGGGTCTTAAAGAACAGTGGTTTCTGAGCTGGTGCTTGTTGAATTTGTGCAATTCTGTAAACAAGAAGTCAGCTATGCCAAATGTTGAAAAAAAGCTAAGAATTCATCTTCATTTTTGCTCAAGAACAGCCTTAACCTCTGTTCTCATAATAGATACACTGTATTTATATATTTTCTTTTTCATTATCAAGCACTTTTAACACTAAAACAAAGACGAGCACTAATTTTCTGGGTGTAAAGAAAGAAACAAAATTGAAACTGTTGAGAGATTTATGTAAATAAGGCGAGGAGGAAGAAGACAAGCACATGGCATGTGATAACGATCATCGTTTTGAACTCTGTAAGTGGTGCACCAGGAAAGAGGTGTGGTTATTATGTCATGCCACGCCCCCTGATAAGAAAGCACCGCCCACCTGCTATAAAACAGGTGGAAATGATGTCCTCCCCTCACAAGAACAACAGAAATAACTTGGGTTAAAATGTGAATGAATGGAAAAACACTAAAACTGAAAACAGGATGGTAGAAAGATGTCCGTGGAGCATGTCTCTGTTGCAGCTCGTGGCAGCTGATTGCTTGATCACCCATTCACTGTCTCTTAGTCTCTTTGATTTGCAGTTTTGCTGAATGACTGTCGGTCAGTGGTCAGGTGGTTATGACTTGGCGAGGTGTTCTCTATGGTCATTGTGTTTGAGGAGCTGGGTGGGGGACGGGGCGAGGCTGGGCTGGGTGCCCGGCGGCAGGGGATGGGCCCCGGGCACCCCGCCGGGCATTATGCTCTCTATCTGTCCACCCATGCCACCAGGAGACACACCCACCGCACCAGGAGGAAACCTGAGAAAATACAGAGAAAATCGCTTTATGCTCTGCCCTATACCACATGATTACAGATGCAAAAGCTTTACTTTGGCTGAGAAAGTTTTTTAATTTATACTCTTGCAAATGTTTGGGCACATTTGATGGGAATGTTTCTCATGTTTCTTAAATTATTTGATCTCAAGACTTCAGCTTAAATGCTTTAAATTAATTCTGCAGACAAAAACAACTCATTACTATATACTCGAACATTCAACAGTTTGGGGTCAGTAAGATTTTAAAGAAATTAACACTATTCAGCAAGGATGCATTAAAAAGATCAAAAGCCATAGTAAATAATAATATAATGTTGCAAAAGATTTCCATTTCAAATAAATGCTGTAACTATCTATTCATTAAATAATCACGACTCTTACAAAAATATGAAGCAGCACAACTGTTTTCAGTTCAATGTTTCTTCAGCAGCAAATTATCATATTAGAATCATTTCTGAAGGATCATGTGACACTGAAGACTGTGGAGTAATGATGCTGAAAATCATTTAAAGATAATTTCAAATGTTTTTATTTTATATTATAATAATATTTCAAAATATTACAGTATACTATATTTTCATAAAAAATGTTTATCAAATAAATGCATTCTTTGCCAACAGAAGTAAGAAATGTATCCATTTTATTGATCTTAAAAGGCATATATTTAAATCAAAGAATTCTACATTTAATATGGTTTAAAAACATCATAAAAATTAGATGAAAAAAAGTCTATAAAGAAATAAAAAAAATTTAATAATGCACGTTAAAGATTACATCAAGAAATCAACATATCAATGTAGAAACTGATTAAATATACAACAATTTAGATATTTATTAATGGATAACAGTCATTACATTTACATTATCATGTTTTCCTTTGTGATTTCATGTGATTCATCAGGTACAAATACTGAATTCCAAAATAATTTTTCTCAAATTCTCAAATAAAAGTAGCACAAATGGACCCTCGTACAAAAAAAAGTCTTATTGAACAAATCAGATGCACGAACAACACAGCTAAATAAATGAAGTAAATATTACAGATTAAAAAAAATAGTAGAACTAATGAGAAAACAATTAGCAGGCATCGCATGATATTTGAATGTCCTATGAGAATGAGAAATGTAAAAATAATAGAGACGAATCAAAATTAGTATATTGTTAGTGTTAAGACATCATTGTTTTGTTGTGTCATTTAGAGATATTTGGACTGCGTCTTGAGCTCGTTGTTTCAGTGCGCTGGAAGTAGTTACCTGTCATTGTTTAGGTATACATTTTGTCTTGCAGGCCGCCAGGAGAAACGGCTGGTAGCGGCTGGGCCACTCTGCTGAGCGAGAGAAGCAATCAGACTGGTTGGTTGGTGTGTGTGTATGTCTGTGTGTGTGTATGTGTGGGTTGGAGAGTTAAATGCATAAGAATGAGGTATAAGTTAAGTGAAATGTTCAGAAGGGTCATAGGGGGATAAATCTAGAGGTGATGCTGTTGATGTTAATTTATGTGTTCCACAGGGACAGACGGCGGTCTCGTTTGAGTCTATTTGCATATGGTGATCTGGAGGGATAACACTCACTACACAGGGATGAACGAATGAAGCACATCTGCACAGCTGCTGTACTGCTTGACTACTCTTACAATAGAAATCAGGAATTTGTTGAGTTTTCATTTCACAGTGAGGAAGGAGTGATCTTGAGTCCAGTGGGGAAAAGAGCAGGGATTGGACAGAATTTAATGAATCCGGTTTTGATTCAGATTTAATTTCTTTATCAACAATTTTATTGATTTCGTCCTTTTGTGGCAGTTATTCACATTTTCTATTAATATTTATTAACATTACTATTTCAGTAACAAACATTTAGATTTTTTTCATATTTATTATTAATTAACAAATAATATTTATTATACCATTTATTAAGATATTACTATTTACTATTGTACCATTTATTTATTTATTTTTCTGAATGTATCTCACTAGAAAACAGTTCTTCTTGTTTTTAAGATCTGTTATTTTATTGTTATTTTAGATTTATATTGACAACACACACACACAAAAAAAAAAATAAATAATCATAATTTGCCAGTGTGGTTGGAAAAATAAACATAATACAAAATATATTCTTTCTAAATTAATAACACATGCATTTTTAATTTTAAGTATATTTATAGTTTTAGGAATAGTTCAGATATTTAGTCATAGATTTTTTTATTTTTGCAAATTGCATTTTTAAATTGTATACCACCCTGGAATAGGTATGAATAATATATTAAATAAATAATATTTAATTTATAATTTACAAATTCAAAAATAAAAATTAAATGTATTACAATTAATTCAAAATATTCATTATAATTAAAAATGAATTAATACAATTATTTAACCAGTTCTTAATCCAAGAAAAGAGGGTTTTTGAGATGGTAAAAAACTCAAGGATGGACAGTATGATAAAATTACTGAATTATGAAAAAATAGATGGCGTTCTGTGCATGTTTAAAATCTCTTTTGTCACCTGTAGGCTCCGCCGTTGAGCTCCGGATGTACCTGCTGCTCCATCACCCCCCACGGCGCCGTAGTCACAAAAAACTCTTTGTTGACGCAGTTTCGGAGACTATCCGGAATACGACCTGAAACCCAGAACAAAACCGAGACATGCTGACTGATGAACAATAGGACAGATCTAGATTTACATTCCCTGAAGGAAATACAAATGTTTGCTAGGCAGCGAAAGATTAACGTTTGAGGTAAAAAAGAAAGTTGAAAAAGTTTTGCGATAGAGATAGAAGTGAGAGAGAAAGAAAAAATCTTCCCCCTTCAGTTCACATGCAGTAAACCATAATAAAGCATTGATAATCATAATGTTGTATGGTGATATCCTCGTGAGATGTGGTAACATTTTGAAGTCAGTGGGAGATTTTGTACCGGTGATGGCCCTGCGGATCTCAGTGGCCGCTGCCTCTCTCATCTCTAGTGAGGCCTGCTCACTGTACCACGCCGTGTGAGGGGTGCAGATCAGATTGGGCGCATCCTTCAGAGGACCCTGAGAAAAACTGAGAGAAAGACACATCTCACTTTGCACACTAGATCTCATTTTTACTACTTCACTGATCATGTGCATACACTACCGTCAACTATTTTCTATATGAATATGTTGTCAAATGTAATTTATTCCTGTGATGCAAAGCTAGGATGCACAAATCCTAATGTTGCATGTTATATAGAAATAAAAGCATGCAAATTTAGGTGCAGCTGAAGAAATGTTTGGAGTTGCATCCAATTTTCTTAAGGCAAAGTAACACAGAGATTATATTACAATTAGTATGTCATTACAAATGATACCTGAAGGGTTCAGACTCGTGGACGTCCAGGGCGGCCCCCCGTATCCTGCCCTCTTTGAGAGCCTGAGCCAGGGCTTTTTCATCCACCAGACCCCCTCGTGCTGTGTTGACTAGAAATGCTCCCTGTCGCATCTAACCAAACATCATACATGATGTTCACACAACAGCCACTAGATGGAGCTCGCGATAGCAGGAATGGGTTTGTGGGTAATGTACCTGCTTGATGGTGAAGTCGTTGATGAGGTGGTGATTGTGTTCGTTTAGGTTGCAGTGGAGAGACACACAGTCGCTCTGGTACAAGAGGTCCTGCAAGGTGTAAACTCTCTGGACACCCAGTGATCGTTCTAGACCGTCTTGCAGGTACGGGTCATAAAAGATCACATTGAAGCCAAATGCTTTCGCTCGAACAGCCACTGCCTGTCCCGATCGGCCTAGGAAAGAGAGAAGTGACTTTACAATGACACATAACTCGTTTTTTTTTTTTGTTATTAGAGCTTGGAAAAACTGACTTTAATTACATGAAAACTGATGGATGATGACATCCTTTATTTGAACTATTCCTGTAACATCTTCATGTCATACTGGGTCTACCTGTCACTTAATCCGATTTTTCTTGAATGCTTGGGATTAGTCTTGTATACAGTGATAAACTGTGTCTATATCTGAATATAAACATATGACGATTTTTGATCTCTACATAATTCCCATAATTTAATTTGCATTATTTCATATTTGTGATGACTTTGCAGTTACAAAAACAGTAAATAAGATTATGTTCTTTCAACTATAAATATAACTAAATCAGTTTATTTGTGCATATATTAATAATAAATAATAACAATTAGCTTGATTTTATTATTCTGAAATTAAAGCAATTATTTTCATTAGCAAGCATTATTATTATATGCTTACCACAATAGCATAACTGTCATTTTAGTATTGTTTATTTACAACTACAGCTACAATATTTATATTTTGACTTTTGACTTTTATATTTAATATAATTTTATATTTTAATATATATCATAAGTTTTCATTTTAAACTATACTTTAGGTTTTAGTAATTTTTTTTTTACAATTTTAATTAAGTTGAATCAAAACTTTAAATCAGTCATTTTTCCAAGACTATTTTTGCAAACTTTTTTTTATGTTATATAATAATATTTATATTTTATTTAATACATTATTTCAATTAATAATTTTTTTATATAGTTTTAGTTATTAACAACACCACATTGTAAAATATTTGAATGTTTTAGTGTTTCTGTCCCTCACCAAAGCCAATAAGTCCGAGTGTTTCTCCTCTGATGCGGGCGGCTCCTGACGCCACCTCTCTGATCTGCTCCACGCTCTGGACCCGTGTGCCCTCGCGCATGGCCTGGTACAGCCAGGTGTTCCTCCTGTACAGGTTCAGGATGTGGCACAGCGTTGAGTCTGCCGTCTCCTCCACAGCAGCTGATGGAATATTACACACCGCAATACCTGCAGACAGCCACAAATGTAAGGCAACATAAAAAGATTCATATTTACATATCAAAGCACTCCATAAACCAGATTCAAATGGCTTTAGATGGTCTATTAACCCCTGATCATGTCTTCTCTCCATTCATGGATTCGACATGTATTAAGCTGTATCTGTAATATTGCTCTTCTTATTCGAACCATATAAAACATCTGTCCCCCAAAACATTTTTCTATAATCCATTACATCGGTTTCCCCAACTGTAACTAAAGTTAAAACGCATTATAATACTATTTGCAGATTCCTTGTTACATCTGCATCTGGTTGTTTGTCATATGCTTGTGTAACAATCAATAGATAAGCATTACATATGTTTTAGAACTGTGGTTACAAATTCTACATTAGATAATACAATGCATAATAGGGTGCATTAGAATCAGAAGAATCAGAATCAGAATCAGAATGAGCTTTATTGCCAGGTATGTACACATACGAGGAATTTGTTTTCGTGACAGAAGCTCCGCAGGCTTTACAAGGCTTTACAAGTGCATTTAAATGCTTTTTGAAAGGCCTTAACTTAAGTGTTACTGTTTTTATTATTATTTTATTATTATTTTCATTATTATTATTGGTCAAACGAAAGATATTCTGAAGAATATTGGTAACTTAACAGTTACTGGTAGCCGTTGACTTTAAGACAACACTTCAAGAGTGAGTAAATCATGAGAGAATTTTCATTTTTGGGTGAACTATCCCTTTAAGAGCAAAAATTGTGACCATGAAACATTTCTTAGCATTTGTTATGCTCTTACCCATCTCTCCAGCTGCTTTAATATCAATATTGTCGTATCCACTACCGATGCGGATTATGATTCGGAGGGCTTTAAACTTCTCCAGATCTTCTCTGGTCAGAGTAATGGTGTGGTACATCATCGCCCCCACCGCCTCGTTCAACACCTGCCACAGATACATTTATACCACGCTAGAAACATCAGAAAATAAAGCAGTGGGCTGTTTATTAAGGACACATAAATCATTTCTTTGTAGCATCCTGGGAGGAGTATGTGGGTGTAATGCATTTCTCATGATGAGCTTGCCGTGTTCATCAACATGTCATTTCATGCATTTACACACAGATAATTGTTGCTTTTTACTCTGTGCAATTACACACATTACAAACACGCCATTCTCAATCCAACAGCAATAAAAGACATGATTAAATTTAACAGGCAATTTTCCCTTGTGATGAAACAGGAGTAATTTAACTCAATGCAATGAGATTCTACACTAAATGAATATATGTGACGTTAGTGGGTCTTATAATTGGGTCACTATGAAATGAATCACAGTCTGTGTGTTTGCACGAACCAGTGTTTCTTGCAGATTTTGTTTAGTATGCATACTAGACTAAATCTATTTTATGTACACATTTGAATATTCTTTTAAATTAAATTATTTATTATTAATTACCATTTATTACAACAAAATATTTGACTGAACATCATCATATAATCATCTAGTCAGTCAGTCAGTGACAGTTTCTCACAGCTGGTGCATTTGATCTTTTATTTAAAAGTGAATCAGAAAACAGTGTCCGTGGTATTTGTTGCTGCATGCTTGTTTGTTTTTTATTTACAGTCTGATTTAATTTTAAGTAGAAAAACAATATTGGAGTAGATACGTATATAAAAAAAAGCAGAAATAATGGTTCTTCGGATATAGACAGTCCAATTATATTTACATATCTATATAAATATTTTGCAGTTCCCCTGTATTAGGGTATTTTATCTGTTTATTTATTTTTTATATTTTAAATATTGAGATATTTTGAATATTGGCTAAAGGTTGAAATAAATCAAATCAATTAATCAATAAATAAACGAGAAAGTCCAATGAGACACAAATGTACATACATATTTTTTCAAATTTATATATATGTATAAATTAATTAAGTTTTTATTTATGAAAGCATATGGGTAGCAAAATTCAATTAGAAATTTAATATGCAAAATGGCAATGTAGTATTTAAAAAGGCAATGTGTTTCTGTATTTTAATGTACATTTTCGTATACATATGTTCAATATTTAGTGCAAAATTAAAATGAAAAATCGTATATATATATATATATATATATATATATATATATATATATATATATATATATATATATATATATATATATATATATATATATATATATTTTTTTTATATTTTAGTTTCCAATATTGGAGTGTTCAATTTTCAATTAAAATACTTTTCAACTAAAACAAAATGTTTGCTGTACTGCTAGAGATGCAGGAAAAAATAGTTGAAGCAGACCTTCTCATGAATTTCCTGCGTTGACTGAGCGTCACAGAACGCTACAGTGGCCAAATCCTTCAGGATGGGCATCTCTACGGTACAGTCCCTCCCGTCCAGCAGAGCGACCAGCGGCCGAGGATGCATCGGACCGTTCATGATTTGCGGCCTTATACCTGCAAAGAGAGAGAGAGAAGCGTGAACTTCCCGCTCGCCTTCCTGCCATGTGTCTTGTTGTCATGGAGATTACAGCATTGGAGCCGAGTTATGAATATATTTGATTTAATAGCCTTTGGGGGGACATCTTGCTCTCTGCTTTCTGTCTTTTCACTCTCCGCCACCTATTTAGAGAGGACTTCAAATGAGAATTATTTACCAGATTATTATAAAAAAATGATTGTGTGGGAGATTTTAAGGCAGAGTTGGGTCTCTCGGAGGGAAGCGAGATGGATGTGAGAGAGCAGGGGTCTGGCACGCTTTAAATGAGAAGTGGACACATCAAACAGAAACACAAATGACATGCTGGAGCGATCGCTACATCAGAGCGGGAGAAATCAGAGAGGGAAGGACAGACAGACGATTGGGCTCTCAGAAGACACACACAAACACACACACACTCCTTCATGAAGGTGCTCAACCAATCAATGTTCACAAAACTGTGCCGACTGTTCATTTTCCAACCCATAAACAATTTCAAGGCTCTAAAAGCTTTTTTGGACATGAACAACGAAGATAAACTTAAACTCAGTGATGTTTAAACAAACAGAGCCTGAGCCGAGCAGTACACGCCCATTATCCAATCAGAGACCAGCTGGGGAATTATCCAATAAGAGAGCGACAGGGGAAATCTTGGCACTTCAGCCATTCTCCATGAGCATCTTCACAATTACTCTGATCACAGAGGACAAAAGATCCCGACGAAACATCGATTTCTGAGACGAGAGGCTCTTTAATTGTTATTGCTATCAGGAAGTCTTTCCAGTTTTCTCCCAGCGAGGGACATACTGTACCCTCGTTTTGTTTCAGTGTTTGTTTTTATATTTTCCATTTGCATCTTAATTTTAGTTAAAACTGTAGTAATTTTTTTGTGTTGTTATTTTTAGTTGCTATACATTTTTTATATATTTTTGTAAAACATATAAAATTTGATTTATAACAGATTTTTGTATATTGTAATTTATTTTCAGTTAACATTTATTTTAATGAATGAAAATGTTTATTTTTATGGTTTTGATTTTAGTTTCTGTTTAAGTTAACTATGATAACCCTACATACTATGATAAGAAAAAATATTGTTTCCCCTTAAATTAATAAAGTGCATTTTTCTTACAAAGCTGTCAGATCTCTTGTTTTAAGGATAAACTTGCTTTAAGTCAAGCAAGTGTATCTTAAAATACTAAGATTTATTTTCATTGACCAATACTGAACACCATTGGTTCTTGTATGTCATGTGACCAATCACAATGCGGAAAAATCAAATAAGCATTACATTTAAGACCTGCAGGCAAAGATAAGCAAACAAATGTATTATTTTGTGATAAATATAAATATATATAGACTACTTTTAGGGTGCTTTTTTGCAGCATGAACATTTTACCAAACATCTCCATTTGTGTTCCGTCAAAGTTTGAAAGAACACAAAGGTAAGTGAATAATGACAGCTTATTTTAGTTTTGAGTGAACTATGACTGTAATGCATGTGAAACTAATGAAAGTAGAGCGAGCGAGAGAAATGTAATACTCTCTTTGAAATCCCATGAACAATAAAAGTCTGTAAAAACAAAAGGAAATGAGGAGATTTTTTCCATGGAGCCGCGTTGACATGGATCTGTGTGTGTGTGTGTTGTTATATGGCAGCGTGTACATCACACTGTATGAGTGAGTTTCCCCACCTCTTGCTTAGGTGTGCCACTGTGATTTTAATAAGTGTGTGTATATGTGTGTGTGAGTGTGTGTGACAAGCAATCTCTGAAAAAAAAAAAAAATCTGGCAGCCAAGTGCCTCACCTCACTGTCAACTGCTGCTTGTGGTAACCAAGCAACCTCATTTCTCACCGTCACACAATAAACACACACACAAACACACATGCATGCACAAATAACACAAAATCATTCTGAAATGAAAAACACACTTCTTTGCTCCAAACCAAATAGTCACTTGCAGTAAAAGCAGTTAAAACAGTCAGATCACTGAAAGGCAGTCCAGGACCTGAAATAAACCAGGTGCATGTGTGAGTGTCTAATAAGAGCGTATCTGTGCTGCGTCACTTTTTCTGCTCTCTCCACCCCTCCTGATATATTAGCCAGGGATTTGAATGCCAAACAAACACACACACACACACTAATAATAAGTAGTCAGGAGCACAATACACTGTGTGTGTTTGCACACACACGCAAACTAGTTTACAGATGTGTCACAGACAGCAGCCAAGACATGCGCTTGTGACACCACTGAGAACTGTGCACAAACCACACACACACTTATGCATGCATGCAAACACACACTCATGCACACTTTTTCTTTTGGCCGGTTTCGGAAACATGCATCTTGCCTGGAAAATGCTGCCTCCACATTCCTCCCATGAAGAGCAGCCCAAAATACGGGGGAGAAAAAAAATGGAGGGAGGTGGAAGAGAAAAAAAACGTTCTCCTGTGATTGTGTCCTGGGGGTCTCTCCCTCCTCTCGCTGTCTGTCTGTCTGTCGCGCGCTCACTCCCCCATATGTGGGTTAGTGGAGATATCTGCTCGTCTTTGGTCAGTCGCTCAGCAAGCGAAGCGTTCAGAGACAGACACAAGAGCCTGTCGTTTTCATTCCTTGTTCTCGTTCTAGCCTCTCGCTCTTGGTTAGTCCATCTTGATTGCCGTTTTCATTCCCCTCTTGTCTCATTTTAGAATGAACCCCTCAAGGTGAAAAAGGAAAGGAATAATTACGCCTGGCCGAGTCGAGGAGAGTCACGGAAAGAGGGAGAGGGTCAAAAATTCCCACACAAGTGCCAGTGCAAACGAGTTGTGCCGTTCCACTGCTCACGCTTCCAATCACTCCCCCTTCTGTTGCTCTTTTTTTTTTTTGACCCACTCCTTTTTTTTCCCTCAACCACACTCCCTCGCTCTCAAATTTATGATTTGGAGACCACAGTGGTTAGAGACTGCCAGCCTCTCCCTTCCACTCACATCCCTCCGCCTGCTTTTCTGCCCCTATTTTATTCACCATCCCTCTATGCTAGAAAATGACAGTCACTCCTGTCTGTTAAAATGCTATTTATCTGGCTAATGTAATGTGAACAGCGTATGTGTGTGTGTGCTCTGTGAAAGAAGCAAAATGAATGATAAAGAAAAACAGTGAAAAGAACTAACTAAAACTAAAAATGACCAAACTAACAAATGAGCTAAAAAAAAAGGAACAAAAGGAAAACTCTTTGTTTGAAAGAACATCAAAGCAATTAAAGAAAGAAACAACTTAGAAAAAAGAGAAAAACTTAAATTGGAACAAACAAATTAAAGAACAAACACGTAAGACACATAAAACAAAGGAACAAACAAACGAAAGGAAGGAAGGAAAAATACTACTGAATGACCATGGAATGATTGAAAAACGGATTGATTGATTGATTAATTTACTTATTGATTGAAATCAGGTAATGAATCAATAAACAAATATATGCTTGAAAAAAAATAATAGCCAACCAACAAACAAAAAGGAAAAAAAAATAGACTAAAAAGCCCTAAACAAGCACACACAAAAAGAAAAAATACATAAAAAAATGAATGAATGAATGTCAAATGAAATAAACAAAAAATGCCAATGATAAAAATAAAATGAAAAGGGAAAAACAACTAACAAAGTAATGAAAAGAACAAATGAATGAATGAATGAATGAATGAATGAATGGAGCCCAAACAAAAGAATAAACTAAAAAGAAATTATGAACAAACTAACAACCAAACAATTAAAAGTATAAAATGAATAAAAGAACAAATAAATGAAAGAACAAACCTTGAATTAATGAAAGAATAAATCAACAAATGAAACGACAAACTATAAAATGAACAAACTAACCTCCAAACCAAACAAGCAATCTAAGTAATGACACAATGAACAGTTAATGAATGAGAACAAATGAAAGGAAACCAAGTGTACTGCATAGTGCACACACACACACACACACAAAAGACATGAAGCTGCTCACATTGTAGCTGAATGAGTGAGTTTAAGCCCAAACAAAAATCTGTTTTATTTATTTATTTATTTTTGAACACTTCAACTTTTCAGTCATATATCATGTGTATAAATCTCCCTTCCTTTTACAGCATCAGCATTTTAATTCATCTTGTAGATGTCCTGGGAACTAAGGTTCATTTAAAGTAGGAACTAAATTTATTTTCCAACTTGAGAAATAATAAATGTTGTGTGTTATATATAAATGTTATATATATATATATATATATATATATATATATATATAAAGGTTATAAATATAAATAGCTTTTTAAAATTCTAATTCTATGTTATTTCTTTGCAACAAAAAAAGAAATGCAAATATTATTACCGTTTTTATAACTGGTTTTAAACACCTGTCCATCCTTAACTGTTTGGACAAACAGGTTCTTCCAGGCAAAACTCCGATTGCAATTTCGTTTGGTGATCAAATTTCATGCTGACCTTTCGCCCTACATATGTAATTACAGAATTACACCGTGATGGGTAAGAAAACCTGGTGTAGTGACCAGACAAGGGAAAACAAACAACACTTTAACACCGATAATTAGCACAGCATTCAATCTTCTTTCTCACCCTCTTGAAGTGAACACACACTCACACACAGAGCAGATGTGATCTCTCTAAATCGGTTTCGTTCCCCCAAATACTTTTTTTCACCCTCTATTCATTAGTTTCACATTCTCTCAGTCCCTCCTTCTGTTAGTTCTCTATATGACAGGAGCCATCTGGCCTTCCAGATCCAGAGATTGGACCAGGGAACGAGAGGTTAACCACACACACACACACACACACACACACACACTGCGTTTTGTTATACTAAAGACTGAGGCTCTTTATGAGGTGACAGTGCTTAACATTAGGGATAGAGTTACAGCAAAAACAGACACACACTTATGCACAAACAAACACACATGGTTTAGTTTTAAAAAACAACAACAACATGATGCACAAGATTGATTCACGCAGCATACAAAGCATCAGACAATTATTTCATGTCTTTTTTCTTCTATAGTTTGCATTGAATTAAAGTGCTAAACAATTTCAGCCCCATCGAACATCTGTGCCTGCTTGCGCTGTCTGTGTTCATACAGAGATCTGCCTCTCCATCTACGAATGAAACTCAATCTCCGTGACCTTTTCATTTTCTCACAATGAATAATTCACCGGGACCTGTTTGCTATCTCACATTGTCACACACACACACACACACAAAATAAATCGTGAACAAGGATTGTCTTCTGCAACCATCCACATGTTCTCTCGTTCGTTACAAAAACATTTATCTTTTGCATCGTACATTTCTTTGTTTCTAAACACTTTGGTATTATGCAGGGGTCAGGATTATTATAGTTAACTAAAACTATTCCATAAAAACATTTTTGTTACTTGAAATAAAATATAACAAATTAAAAAATATATATATATATAAATTATAAAAAATATATATATATAAATTATATATTTATTTATATATGTATAATCAGATGGCTGCCAAAGCAAAACATATCATATTAAAAACAACTGAAAAAACCCCCCAACAAATCCAGAAAACTGAAATATATAACAATTAAAACAAATGTAAAATATTATTAGAAACTATAATAGCATCTCAAAGATACTAAAATAACATTGGAAGGGATCAGCTATATATATATACATATATTTTTTTTTTTTGCCTGTTCTTTGCCCTTACTATATTTTCACAGACCATGCAAAATTTTATTTTTTTTCCTTTTTTTTCATGCTTTAGAACTAATGTATATTTACTGTATTCAAAATAATGCGTATATTATTCATATAAAGTAATATCAAATTATATTATGATACGTTTTAATATAATTTTATATAAAATAACTAAATGACCATTTTATGACAACTTAAAACGACCCGTTATTAAACAGCAAGAATCCTAAAATTTATAAAGCTACAGGAGCAAAAAAAAAAAAAAAACTTTTCCTGGAAGACCATGACATTGGCAATAACCTAGACTATTGGAAAAATCACAACAGTGCCTTTGGTGACATTTATATTAGCAGGTTTTGCAACAACAATCTCAAATACATCACAGAAAAACAAATGATTAAATATTCAATGCAAAAAAATCCACATGCATATGAGGCTGTGATAATACATCACTGGCCCAACAGAGCAAGTGACCGTTCTGTTAACATGGACGGAAACTCTCTCTCTATCAGCTCTTCCTTAAAGTTTAACCCTGGCATGACACCCATCTATTCATTCAGTGTTTGGTCTCTGTGGCTCTGTGCAAACATTCAGTGTGCACACAGAAAAAAGTTCAGATTTAACATGTGAGGTGTATGTAGACCAATGCAATAAACTGCACATATGTGCAAAGCCTGGTATACATTTACATTTGCATGTATTCATTTAGCAGATTTTCAATTTACAAATTAAAAATACTACAGCATAAGTGATTTACAAGCGGTTTAACATTTTATAAAGTTATATAAAGATCAGACGCCGGGAGTTGTTTACAGCTCTCGTCTACACACTGCACCAGGGAAAACGGATTCTTCATACCTTCAAACAAACCCATTTCTGATTCTTTAACACTAATATGTCATGCAGAGGATTTCTATACGTCAGAGCCAGGTCATATGAGTCGTCCTACAGCGGACAGGGATTACAGTACACACATTCATTCATTTCTGCAGGATTATGTTCTGATGGAGAGCACTAACCCAGACCCCCCCCTCCTTTCCCACTGGGTCCGTTCTGCACAGATGGCTAGTGGGATTTTACTTCTCTAATCTCTTTTCTTTCATTCCCTCTCTCTGTATTCTCTTTCATTTCTTTAACCCACAGTAAAAAAAAAAAAAAAAAAAAAAAAATATATATATATATATATATATATCAATCACAATTTCACGCTATCCACTTCAAATTTCATGTTTAATTCAGTGTTACTTGGCGTTTAACTAACAATTATTGCATGAAAATGTTGTTTCAAGCCAATTTTTTTTTTTAGTGCAAATATCAAAAACAATTCAGCAAATATAAACAGAGATTTAAATACAAAAGGATCAATGTTTGCAAAAAATACTATGGTACAGAAATAGAAGCAGTACCATGATTGATAGGCCAATTCACAAACCAATATTTGGTCACTTTGAGATTACTGAACTGAGTTTATGGGATTCAAATCAGAATTTGTATTGAATTTTGAGTAAACTAAGTGTTCTTTCAGTTTCATCACTTGTCACCTCATTTGCCATTATTTAAATGGTATTATGTATATATCTGCATCATATCAGCGATTGACATAGACATATTTTATCCATACAGCAAAATATCACATTATTTATCAATACCATATTACAGAACAATTTCTTATATTCATTTAACAAGGCTACTCCTAATAATACCATAGGATTACCATGATATGTGCCATCTGAAATGTAAACAACAGTGATGACATCACAACAATATTTACATACCGAATTGTGACTGGTCCTGTCATTGCATCTATTTAACAATTTTTTTTTAAAGCAAGTATTAAACATTTTGAGGAAAAACTCCAATAATCTTGAATTTAAATGTTTTACAGTACATATTACACCAAAAAAGCTCATATATTGGATTTCATTATACAGAACCTAAATACACTAGTATTCCCTTCAGAAAATGTGAATCTAGTTCAACTGTAGCTTTTCAGCACTAATGGTCACCTGTGACTATACAGAAACACTGTGGCCTAGAACGAAATCGCTCAAATGAACAGCCTGCACTAGAGGAAAGCATACCATGAAGCGTCCTTTCAGTGTAATTCCTCTGATCCATGACCAGGAGTGACTTATCCCAGACTACAAGATGATCATCACTCTTAATGCTCAGTCCTAAGAGCTCTCTTTCATAAAGAACTTTAACAGTAGCAAAATCATTATCAAATAATACCTCAGATACAATAAAACACAAATAATACAAGGACACACCTGACCTGGATAAGTATAATATGGCTTGACCGTGACACCCATTGCCATGGCTACCTAATCCCATTTTACTAGAAAGGAATATCTTCTGCCAGGGTCGTCCCTGCATGTCCATATATAGACACTATTAAACTTGGGGGCATTTAGAACGACCATATATGGTCAAGGAACAAGGAAGCAGGCTCTTCTCAGATCAGTTCATTGAAATGTATTAGACCATAAAAAAAAGAATGATGGGGTATGTGCATGCTTTCTAAATGAGCTGGCACCAATAATAATTATTATAATAATACAACAACAACAAAAAAATCAGAGCAGTCTTGCTACCAAAAACAGGTCACCTAGCAACACACAATTAAGGAAAACCCTGCGAGCCCGCAGTCTTCAGCGTGTCCATTAGCAGACGAAATTACTGGCTAAACAAACAACCATCTCCCACATGCAAATGACTTTGCTGTTCATAAGAGAAGTGCTCATATTATTGCCCGCTGGGGTTTTCACAGATGTTTAGGACATGAGCAATGCACTCTGACTCTATCCAACCTGAAACATCTGGAGTCCGAGATGACTGGGGCACTGGAGAAATGGTTTCATAGTATGGAACGAAAGCCAGCTAAATCCATTAACTCAAGCGAGACGCCAGAGAAGGTGTAACAGAAGCACAGGGAGGGGAAAAAAGATACAAAGGGAAAATGGAAGCCTTTGAAAGAGAAATGAAATGAGAGGAAGTGTGAGGAGATCGTGGATTAGAGTCTGTCATTAAAGATTACAATCCTATCTGACCTCTTTTCTAGAGATGGGTAGGATGGTCAACCAGAAGTCCCTCTAGACAAAAACATTACACTGCAATACAATATAAAGTAGCCAAACAGATTTTTCAATCCTTGCACTGATGTCAGATAACTTGTTATGAATAATCTTATCTTGTGATTTGAGTCTATCAAGTTCCAAAATATTTAATACACCAGATTATACCAAAATCATGCTTTCCACACTTATCTAACATAAAAAACCTTTTTCCATCACTAATAACTATTTTGGGATACATGATGTTACCATGAAATATAATACCTCATACCATGATTTTGGTCATACTGCCCAACCCTACTGAAGCTGCTCGCTCACCAGGCCCTGAACCAGTAAGCCTTTAATAATGTTCATCACCGCTCATTTCTCTCCCACTCCAGAGGCTCTCCAATCATATCCATACACTCTGATTATCCCGACTATGGTGATGTGTTGTTTAATTTCCTGCCGGGCTCTGACACTGCATCTCTATTACGTCTCAGAATAAAACTCCCAGCACTGCTTCCCCTCCCCTTTAGAGCAGTCATTGACCATCGTTCTGAAACAGCCAATGTATATATATATATATATATATATATATATATATATATATATATATATATATATATATATATATATATATATATATATATATATATATATACTTTTTTTGTAAGTCGCTTTGGATAAAAGCGTCTGCTAAATGATTCAATGTAAATGTAATGTAAATATAACGGTCTCTTACACCAGCTGCACCAGGTGGGATTCAAGAATAGAGAACACTAGAATGGCACTTTAACCCTTTACAGTTTTTAGTATGATCTGCAAAACATGCATCAACATCAGTCCTGCAACAACATTTGAATGAATCCCACAGAAATATAGTTACAATCTACACCAAAATCAAATGAAAAATATCAACATTTTGCATAAAGGAAACAAAGCCTATTTAAAATTATTAGACATTATTTTCATGCTAGTTTTGCAAATTTGCCACAAAGAGTTGATTCTTATTAAATTGGTGTTTGATTAAATTACAATGTTTTTTTTAGATCAGCATAAAAATAAAAGCAGCTTGACAAATACTATGTGTGTGTGTGTGTGTATATATATATATATATATATATATATATATATATATATATATATATATATATATATACACACACACACACACATAGTATTTGTCAAGCTGCTTTTATTTTTATGCTGATCTAAAAAAAACATTGTAATTTAATCAAACACCAATTTAATAAGAATCAACTCTTTGTGGCAAATTTGCAAAACTAGCAATGCCTTTGGAAAACTATATATATATATATATACACACACAAATTCACAAACAAAATAACTTTTTTTTTTACATTAAAATAATGAAAAGACTGCTTTTTGCATTATAATAATGAAAAAAAAAGAATTCTCAAATAACACTGTAACTGACTGTAAATAGAAAAACTACATGCTCAGTTATTGCTCACAATCAAAATTTCCCATTAAAGTTTGTACTTGGCAAAAAACTAAACTGTCATTCTCTCTCTGTGCTAGTCCAGTCCATCATTCTGATGATGCCTGTGTATGCCTCGAAGTGACAGTTCACATCAAATATGTATCAAAGAGCTCTACCGGTAACTGACAGGCTACACTTCACTCACAGTATCTTAGTCAAACAGATCATTTGTGACAGGCAGATAGGGACAGAGGTTTACACTACCAAAGACAAACCATGAAAAAAAAAAGAAAAAAGTCGACAAGTCCATTTAGATATGCCTACTACAAAACCTACATAAAAGCAATGTAATACAGAATACAAAGCCAAAATAAAACACAATCACTGGCACCCTGAAGCTGATAATGACTAATACTGCAGAAACGTGACTGACTAGTAACCTCACAGGCCATTGAACCACAAGGCAACAAAATGAAAACATGCTAGCACACTCTGGCACAATTCATCATACTTTTAATTGAACTTGTGCTAGACTACAGAATTTCAGTATTTAATGGTATGTAATTTTGCAATGAGAAGGTATAAAAAGATGAAGCATGACACACTAAATTTGTTTAATTTTTTCTAAGCCTGTATGCTAAAATAAAAAATCTTGAATACATCTAGAAACATCATTACTCATAACTCAATTCATTAGTATTTCAACAACAAAACACCATTGTTTTTTCTTCAAAGAAGGATTTTCTGTGTAGCATTTCTGAAAAGTGAAGTTCAAAGGGAAAAAATAAATATAACTGAATCAATTAGCCTACAACCATATGATTCACACACTCTCACTCCGACACAGACAGTTAGGAGCTGAAGCACTGGAGGGGGTGATTAAGAGGAAGAAAGGAGAACACACAGAAGGTAATGGAAGAGGGCTTTGATTTACTTGTGTCTGGCGATGCCATAGTGGACACAATGACCGGAGGTCCAGTACGCCGGCTGAGCTTCTGATTAGCCAGACTCACATTTTGGCCTGGGACAGCACCACCAATCGGTACTAGGACTCCGTCTGAGGATGCTCCAGCCTTGCGCATTACTTGTGGGCTTACATGGGGACTAGGCATGGGCGACATCATGGCCAAACTCCGATCCCTCTTCATCAACTCCATTGGTACAGTATAGTTGGTGGTGTATGCCTTTGGAGCCTGCTGGGGTGGCAAAGCAGATGTAGTCATTGGTTGGGGAACTGCAGGCAGTGCTGGAAATGGTTGTGTCATTGCATGGATCTGTGGTGGTATTCCTTGTAGATGTGATGGAATTGCTACCTGTTGGGACACTGCAGTCATAGGTGGCATGGACAGACCAGCATGTGGATTGTAACCTGACAATGGGCGAGGCTGGACTGGAACCATAGCACCACCATATACTCCTGCAGACCTGGCTCCAGGATACCCGCTGGTCTCAAGAAGCTGCTGGGAGGGAGCACTGCTGGGTCTGCGACTACAACCTTCACCCATCCTTGGAGATATAGTCTGCATGTGGGTAGAGGGTGGCTGCATGTACTGGGACTCCAAGCCCGGAGTCGAGGGTGGTGGCTGGTGCATGTAAATGTCACTGCGATGGCTAAAGCTGTTGGATCTGCCACGGACCAGGGCACTGGGATGCAAGGGGGTAGCAGGAAGGATTTCAGGTGGTCGCTTGCAACAAAGCACAACACGAGACAGAACCCGAGCTTGTCCCAAGTTTGGGGCCACTGAACGCACATCATTTTCCTCCATAACAGCCAACATTGCAGTGGAGTCAAAGCCCTGCTGCAGCAGAGAAGTAATGGTGCTTTCCGAGACACCCTCTTTTTGCAGCAATGCCAGAAATTCAGGATCCACATTTTTTTTAGGATCTACAAGAACCACTGGGGTCTGAGGAACAGTGGGAGGAGGAGCAGCAGTAAAAGGCTGAGCAGGAACATGAGGTAGCGGAGCAGTAATAGTAGCCACACTTGGAGTGTTTACTGAAGCAGGGGCTGTAGGGGGAGCTGGAGTATAGACAGGATTTGGGGGTGCAACAGGTTGCATATGTGGAACTTGCTGCACTAGGTGAACCTGTGGTACCTGCTGGACTTGCGGCACTGGCTGAGCTTGCTGCATGTGTTGCACTGGCTGAGCTTGCTGCATGTGTTGCACTGGCTGAGCTTGCTGCATGTGTTGCACTGGCTGAGCTTGCTGCATGTGTTGCACTGGCTGAGTTTGCTGCATGTGTTGCACTGGCTGAGTTTGCTGCATTTGTTGCACTGGCTGAGCTTGCTGCATGTGTTGCACTGGCTGAGCTTGCTGCATGTGTTGCACTGGCTGAGTTTGCTGCATTTGTTGCACTGGCTGAGCTTGCTGCATGTGTTGCACTGGCTGAGTTTGCTGCATGTGTTGCACTGGCTGAGTTTGCTGCATGGGTTGCACTGGCTGAGCTTGCTGCATTTGTTGCACTGGCTGAGCTTGCTGCATGTGTTGCACTGGCTGAGCTTGCTGCATTTGTTGCACTTGCTGAGCTGGCTGCATTTGTTGCACTGGCTGAGCTGGCTGCATTTGTTGCACTGGCTGAGCTGGCTGCATTTGTTGCATTCGCTGTTGCTGTATTTGTTGTTGCATTTGTTGCTGTGCTTGTTGTTGAGCCTGTTGTTGGGATTGCTGTTGCTGCTGTATGGTGTATGGTGAGGGGTTTTCCGGATGCATGACCATACCTCGGGCAGTTCCATCCATTCCTTGAGTAACTGGTTCAACCACCAGGCAGGTGGGAGTTGGCTGATGAGGATCAATTGACCTTCCATTAACATCACTGTAGACCGAATGGCTAGTGAGAGAGACAGGTGGCTCAGCACCATAACGTGGAGAATTTGGCTCCATTATATAACGAGCAGGAGATGGTGCTCGGCTTGGAATGCGCTGTCCATCCTGCATCATTTTGGTGCCAGGAGTAGCAGGTGGGGGTCCAGGCAGAGACGGTTCTCTGTAAATACGACCCATGTCATAAACAGTTGGAGGTGGGGGAGGAGGTATGCCAGGTTTTGCGGCAGCAGAACAAGACCGACCTCCTGAGCTCTGTTCCCACAGTTGCCGAGGACTAGCTATCATTCCATAATGTGAAGATGATCTATTAAGAGAATGGGGTTGCTCTCCATGATAAGAACCCTCTGCTGGCCTTTGTGGCATACCTGAGTCTTGCTGATAGTAATTGTGGCGTGCCAGGGAACCACGGTGAGCCATGGCTGGCCGATCGTAATGACTGTTCAACTCAGGAACAGAGTTCTTTCTTACATTACGAGGGTCCGGACGATCCAAATATCCCTGATTGTAAAGAGATTCCTGGTAGGAGTCTTGCTCCCGTTTCAAATCCAGGTCAGGGGGACGCACTCCAGGCGGTGGTTCATACCATCCCCCTCCCGCATCCGTTCCATATCTCAGTGAGTTGCGTCGACCAGCCATCCGTGCCTGCTGCTCATAAACACCGTCACTGTGCTCCCAATGACCCTCATTCCCACCCAGCATGTCCCAGCTCTGGGAGCGGCCGATCGGCAACTGCTTACTGGCGATCAACATGAGGAAGAGATGTACCTTACTCACAGGGAAGAAAAATGAGAAAGACTTCCCTTTAAGATTCTAATTGCAGGGTGTCAAGTGGTGCGAGGAATGAGGGTTAAAATAAATTAAAAAAATTAAACAGAAGTATCGCTTTTCACCTGAGGTCCAGTTGTAATTTCTGTCTCCGGTCTCTATCACAGTAGCAAGGTCTGGCTATCAAATGACTCCTCTTGCTTGGCGATCAGTGAATAATTAATCTGGGGAATACTGCTGGTGCTGATGGAAGCAGGAAAGAGGACACCAAGTGCTCTCACAAATAACATTGGTAGTTGAAGCCTGCCTGACTACTCCATTCTGGCAATGCAAAGCGACAAGCGTGAACAAACAGAAGGAAAGAAAAAGAGAAAAAATGGATAGACAGGAAGGAAAATTTAAACAAGGGGAGGGTTGGTGTGGGGGAGGCAGGGGCTTGTGATAATCCAGCGAAGCCGAGCCGCTCCAACTCCGAACATTTTACTCGTTCAAATTGCTATGAGGGATTACAGACCAAATAAAGCCAGCTTAAGTCTACTCTTCACCCTTGTGACGTAACATGCAAACGCACACAAAATGTGTCCCTGATGATAATGAATACAATGAAATCCCTTTGAACAGGAACACATGCTGCCATGGACACGCTTACCTGATGCCAATGATTGAGGTGGTCTCTGCTTCTTACAAAAGCCTGGCCAGCTGGCATTAAGCAGGCAGTCTTTGCTGGACTCCAAGAGATGGGCCACTGGGGCGTATCAGTGAAACTAACAGACCTAATGCAGCAGGGCAGAATCATGTAGCACTGTCAGGAAACGGCAAATCCTGATTGAACAGTAATCCTATGATGGGCCAGCAATGCCTGCAGAGCTACGCAAATGCAGAGATCTAGCATCACCAATCATTGCATTATGACCCGAGCCAACACCAGTGCAGCTATATGAACCACTGCCTCCTAACACCCTACACACCACACCAACAATGAGGTCACAAAGCTTCTGGAAGCTTATGGATCACAATGCTTTAGCTTTTAAGAGGTTGGGTTAGTATTCAATGTATTACTAGTTTGTGTGTTGTTTGTGTGTGTGTGTGTATTTTTCTACTAGGTCTGCAGGTGCTTTAAAAAAATAAAGTGAATCAATGAATCAAAAACAATTAGTTTCATAACAAAACCAATCAGACCTGATGAGAACTCCAATACCACTCTTAGTGAAAATTACATAAGGATGCTGAAATTTCTCACAAACATTAGAATCACTTAAAAATTCTTAGCTACCTCTTAAAAAAAGAGTGCAACCAAAAATGAATATGCAGTCATGAATTACTCCCTTTTATGTCGATCCAAACTTGTTTGACTTTCTTCCATGAAACTCAACGGAAGATATATATATATAAAAAATGTCTCACTGTTTTTTTTTCTCCATTCAATAAAAGTCAAAGGGATTCAGTGTTGCTTTTGTGTTCTTCGAAAGAAAGAAAAGCATACGTTTGGGATGACATTAGAGTGGGTGAATTATGACAGAACTATCCCTTTAAAATAACAATGACTGTTTTTAGGCATTCATTTTACATAAACAAAGAAACCATCACTCCATGTTTTGATATTCCCCACTGAGAAAGCACAGCCATGTTATTAAGATAAGCATTATAAAACCCACAGGGGGTCAAAGTCAAAATCTGGAACATCAAATAATACTACAATATCTAAAGGCTTGCGAATGTTTTTCATGAAAACATTCCAACAATATGAATGTTAACAGCTGAATCTTGAGTTTTCAGTTTAGGAAAAGCTTTTTGTTGTGAACAGATTTTGCCCACCTGCCACTGAAACACTTCCCCCAAATCCTTTCTGATCCCCACAAACACCAGAGAGAGAGATGGAGAGGAAGGGAGAGAAAGAAACTTGTGAGGATAAAATTAATAGGGCATATTCTTTGCCTATCCACTGTCATTGTGGTACATTCTGCATTTTGATACAATCTAAAGCTTTGCACAGTTTTAAAGTGACTTCCAGCACGTCGCCTTGTTTTTATCCATTCACTTTTATAAAACAATCTTTGATGCCAGTAATACAGCAATGGCAGGAATTTCATTTTAGCGTTCAGCCTGTTGTTCAGAATCAACAACACCGGTATATGTTGGCATTTTCAGATTGCAAACGAGCCCCAATATAGTTTAATTGTCATAACCTAACTGTTCTCTCTAGGCACGTCACAAAAACCCATATTACCTGCTTCCAGGAGAGTTAGCTTGTTGCTGAGTTAATGAAACACACAAACACATTATTTTAGAATGCAATATTTTTGTTAACACTTTTCAGCAACAAATTAAAATTATTTTCATAAACAACAGTTCCCTCACCTCATCATCGAATTACATTCTGGAACTGAATTCTCTGTTTGCTACATGTCAAGCTCCCTTAGAATTATGCTGCCTACCTTTTGGGGTGTGGTGTTGATGCCTTACTAGTTCACTAGGTTTTGGCACAGAGCAAGAGAGAGTATTTAATAAAGCCAAATGGACTCAAATCTCTCTGGAAGAGTCTTTTCTGTCTCTTTGTGACTTTCATGTACAGACACAGTGAGGATAACATTGGGTTCTTTAATAACTGCTAGGCAATTGCCAAAAAGAAAAACAACATGGATCAGTATAGTTCCAACACAATGGAAAAATCAAGAACAGTTTCATGGCAACAGCGTCTTCAGTTATCCTTTTGCAGAACTTTAAGGAAAAAGAGAGAAAGACTGAAACAAAGGAGAAGAGAGAGAATTTTCATAAATCCGTTGTGCCCCAGAGACTGCGATCTAATACGAAAACCCTGTGGGACGTTTGGCTTCAACAAGCTTCTCGGCCTATCTGGGAATGCATGTGTAAGCAATTTCATACATGACTATTAATATGAGAGCTCTTTGTGGAAAGCAAATTCATAAAGAAAGGATATGAAGTGATTAAAAGCAGAATGTGGCGAAATGAAACATTACTTTAACTAATTTACTCTCCTGCTTGTTCAGCTGGGAGTTCCTAATACTGTATATACTGCATGCTTATATATTTCAATTGCTCATAAACTTACAATTTATCAAAATGTTCTCATTTTGTTACAAGAAGAAAAACTTGCACTGAATGAAAAGAAACGCTCGGTGTACAAAATGATTTTAGTTCTATTATGGTATGGCATGATTTCAATCTAGTCTAAAACATCATTATTTTATTATTTAAAACTATTATAGTATTATTTAATATGATTTTCATTTTAAATGAGTAATTTTATGTGCTTTGTCATTTGCATTGATTTTTTTTTATTTCAGTTTTAGTCATTTTAGTACTTTTACATAAAAATGAACACTTTCAAATTAGCCTTCCTACTTTTTGTTGACAAAGATCTACTTTTAAATAAATTCATAATAATAATAATAATAATAATAATAATAATAAAACTTTAACATTTTCCCTTAATATGAATATTTTATTATATTTTGGCTTTACCAACAATGTGTTTTATTCATTTTTCTTAAATGGCCATTAGCTGGTCTGAACCGGATCTAGATTGTGGAAAAGCTGGACAAGCAGCCAGTTGGTCTAAGTTTGACCTGGTAGTGCATCTTGGGTCTGGTAGACCTCGCTTTGTAGAAACACACCAGCTACTATGTTCCAGAAAACCAACAAGGGTATTAAATAATTACTTGTCACATACTATAATAATCTGAATACCATGATCTATTATTATGCAAATACAATCAACATACTGTTAGAAGCCTTGTCTCTTTTCTTCTCGGAAGCACAGCAACCTTGGTTCATGCACACTCACAGAGCTTCAACATTTCATTCAGAAAAAACACGAGCAGTACAATTTATAACCACTCAAGTTCTACTATTGAACAGCTAGTAGAAGAGCTCTCAGATTATACACCTTTTGGACACAAGTTTTTTTTATGCAGCCTCTGCACGGCGATGCAACTGACAGCTCTATATTCAGACATCTCACTGTAACACATTCACAACTTCACTTCCTCTTTTCTCTCCTGTTTCTTCTTTTCTGCTGGTTTCTCCTCTGCCAGCAGAATTCCCTTGAGGAGTCCCACCGCGGTTCTGTAATAAGGCTCTTTTTTTTAAAATGAAAGAGGGAGACTTGACATTTCTTCATTATAGGAGGTATACTGAAGAACTTGGCTTTTCCAACTCTGGGAAAACAAGTCAGGCGTTTAACAAGCCAGCGGCTGCAGATGTGATGACTGCAGGCTTTAGGGAATATGACTCCGACTCAAGTTTCTGACACCCCAATCTTTAAGACATGAACTAGATCTTTGTAACTTCACCTAGCGGTTAATATGTCAGACACTTGCACTACTTGGAAGCACTACTTAACTTCAGTGACAGGGGACACCACAGCACAACAGGTGAACATCCCTCAGTGAATGCTTCCTAGAGTGACTTCCTGATCTTCCAACGAAAAAAAGAAAAACTACCCGATGACTGGGATTTTATGAACATTGTCATATTAAACATCTCTTTTGAGACACTTCTACTCTCTACAAGCAAGAAGCCGTGGCCTAATTTATGTGTTTTTAAGTGCGTGATGGTTTAACGTGGGAAAATGAAGAAATAAATGACTAATAAATATCAGAATTGTTATTTTGTTAAATAAGTTACTAATAATACTAAAACATTACTAATATTTCACTGTAAAATAAGAGTATAAGACTTTTTATAGTGAAATTACAATAGTGATAAACCTATTTTTAATACAATAAAAAATAAATATAATAAAAATGATTAATATTTATACATAAAATTAAATATTTTTATCAGTAAAATAAATGAATAAATAAATATATAAATAAAGTGCAATCATAATAGCTTTATTTGCTATTGCAAGCATGCATGACACTTAACTCACATAGCATTAAAGAAATATAGCGAGGTCAATTCAAGTTCAAGTTCAGTCAAAAGCATTGGAGGCATAATGTTGATTGCCACAGAAAATTCCTCAGCTTCTTTGAAAACAGCCAATGCAATACACAACAAGACAACATTTTTTTAAATGCACAGTTATTTGCAAACTCATTTTACTTCCACAATCCGACGTATTTCCAAGTGTAACAGTTATAATTCAATAAGGAAAAAATGTGGGACAAGTCAAATCAAATATCACAAAAGGCCAGCCCATACCAGAATGGAGACAGATTGATTACATGTTTATTAAAACACTGTCTCACTAGCTATTTGACTGTTGGTTAACGTTATCCAATGACGCCAACAGCAAAGAAAATTAATTCAGAAGAAGAGCATGTTTTGATTAAAGATTACAAAGGCTAACTATTTTGCTTTGGAATAATTAATCACCAACAAGAGGACCATGAATCTTGCATGTCTTGGTGACTAAGTCATCAGACTTACTATACCATACACAGAGACCTAGTAAAAATGACCATTATATAAAACAAATGAACAATAAAGCTGTAAAGCAACATTCCAGTGGTCAGTAGAGCCCATCTCACATCTGAAAACTACACCCCGGCCTTCCTCTTTGTACACAGTGTCGTTTACAACATCCCCAGAGGCACATTTCCCCTCCTCGGTTTCCTAACCGTGGGTCTAATTGATGTGTGAGGAAGAAAACGCAAGGCTGCCAGATCAACCGCATTCAGGAGTCCCAGCGAGGGGGTCCGGGGGCCAAATGCAAAGTTTTATACGCTTATAATATCAGACAGCAGAGAGACGCCAGACCATGGTTTTTCCGTGGAATGGATGGAAACTTTCCCAGCGTCCAGGGATTACAGATTGATTGCATGTATGTGTGCATCCATGTATACGTCATGTGAGGTTTAAACAGTCATTTCAGTTCCTGCTCCATTAGAGGAACATTGCATCATCATGACTGATGTCAACTTAGATGAATGTCATTCAGCATGTGTTTCCGAGTAAATGTGCTTTAGTTTCACTAGTTACTCCTTTGGTTTTTTTTTTATCTGCTTCTGATGACTCTCAAATGGGACCAAAAAGAACATTTTGGGAAGCTGGAAAAACTTTCTCAGGAAACCCGAGATGACATCATTTATCACACATGCCCACATGCAAACTCATATATATTCCAGTTTTTGACCAACAATTAAAGTCCTTCAAGTTGTGTAGCACTTAGAAACACACTATGAAAAAAGTACAAACCAGCTTTCTTGGAGTACCATGTAAAACCGTGGTATAAAAGACAAAAAAAAAAGAAATTATTACTTCAAACAAAAACCTAAATCAAAAACAAAAAATACAAAAATCCCATTTAAGACAAACATGCATAATAAAAAAAATATATTTCAAATACATGCTGTTCTTTTGCACTTTCTATTCATGTTTCTTAAGCAGCAAATCATCATATTAGAATGATTTCTGAAGGATCGTGTGTAATGATGCTGAAAATTCACCACTGCATCACAGAAATAAATTAGATTTTGAAATATATTCAAATAGAAAACAGTTCTTTTCATTATTTCACAATATCACTATTTTTTGCTGTATTTCCAGTCTTGGTGAGCAGACCCCACACTTATGCACTGTAGTGCATATTAAAAAACTATTTCTTGAAGTACATTTGAACATATAGTTTAAAACAGCATTTATATGGATGATTATGTATTACCATCATTGCACCATGGTACTGGCAAAGTACTAAAGGGGCATTGTGCGATTTCTTACCCTCGCAGATTCTGTCAAGTCTTTGTCGTTTGACCTTGTGTTTGTCAATCAAAGCCATGGCAGCTCTGTTCTCCTCGTCTGCTGTTCACTGAGCTTAGCAACAGGAAACTATAGCCCCCAGAATCCTCCAGTGGGCATAACGCCACCTTACACCTGCATAGAAAAACACAGTCCAGATGAAACCAGAGGACAACTGACAAAATGACATGATTTTAGCCGCTAGAGGGAGCCATCACGATACTATTCAAGCATTCATTTGGCTGGAGAAACTACAGGATAAATCAGTTTTACTAGTTAAAAAAAATGCATTAGTAATACATTTAACTTACATATTAATATTCATAAAACGTTAGACTATGATGTTATTAACGGAGTTTGCGAAACCATGCTCATATTTATGGACAGAGACTTTATGTACACTTCTATTAAAAGTCTGAGGTTGGCAAGACTTGTTCTCATGATCACCAAAGATGCATTTATTTGATCAAAATACTGTACAAATAATAATATTGTGAAATATTGTTACAATTTAAGAAACTTTTCTATTTGAATATATTTTTTAAATCAAATTTATTCCTGTGATTCAAAGCTGAATTTTCAGCATCATCACTCCTGTCTTCAGTGTCACATGATCTTCAGAAATCCTTCTAATAATTTACTGATCAAGAAACATTTCTTAAAGAAACTGGTATTGTTTATGTTTGTGCTGCTTAATATTTTTGGGGAAACTGTTATACATTTTCTTTCAGGATTCTTTGATGAGTTGAAAGTTCAAAAGAACAGAATTTATTTGAAAAGAAAATCTTTTATGACATTATAAATCACTTTACTGTCACTTTTGATACATTTTATGCATCACAGCTAAATAAAAAAAGTAAAATTTTGAGGGTTTTTTTTTTTATAAACAATCACCTATGATACCTTAGCAACACTCACAGAATGCCTTGGCAAGCAATTACAATTAATGGCCAAAGATTTGCAAGATTTGCAAACACAAAAAAAATACATCAGCAGAATAGTTAACATGAGAAATACATGTAATTTTCAGTTTTCATTAGATGAATCATGCCCAAAAAAGGGTCAATTTTCATGCTGTATTTCATTTGGACTAGACTTTAGTTGTCTGGAGTCTGTAACTTCAAACTGATAAGATTGTATTGTGTTTTGCTGACCCTTTGAGGGTGTTTTTAAATCAGAAGATGTCTGCAGAGAGCTGTCAGTCTCCCTCAAAAAGAGCGGCAGCAGACTCTGAGCTGAGAAAGAGTGCCCTCTCACTCATCCTGAAACTGATCAGAGCGCACACACACACACACACACACACACTCCACCATTCTACAAAAACATGACTCAATTTCAACCATCCTCCTGAAGGATTCATTTCGACCCTCCAGACAGGAAAGGACCATGAGAGAAATGCATGATGGATCTTTTTATAAAGGCTCTTTCATAATAGATCATTTTCGATTAAAAAAGGCATCCTGCATTTCTCAGTCCTCATCCTTATGATCACTTCCTCCCATTCCATCTTTTCCCCATCTCTCTTTCAATGACCACATTAAATGTACAAGCAATTTCTGTGCCATTCTTTGCATTACCTTGACCTTGTCCTCGGTTGTCAGTGATTTTTCTGCACAAACAAAACCTCAACACATTCTCTCACACACACACACACACACACACACACACACACACACACACACACACACACACACACACGGTTTACTATCCTTGCGAGACTCTCCATAGGTGTAATGTTCTTTCTACTGTACAAACTGTATATTATAATACACACACTAACCACACAGAAAACTTTCTGTATTTTTACATTCTCAAAAAAAAAAAAAAAAAAAAAACTTTATTCTATATTATTTATAAGCTTGTTTCCCCATGGGGACCTCAACTTAGGTCCCCAAAGTGACATGAGTCCCCATGAGTCAGTGTGTATTCAGTTTTAAGTCCCCACCGGGATAGGAAAAAACACACACACACACACAACACACACTCTGTTTTCCAAAGCACTGTGGGTCACAGGGTCAGCAAAGACTCAGTTTTTTCCATCTGAATGCTGGGTAAGATCTGGCCTGTAAGGCAGCAACAATAGCCGGAGCATGAATATGCACGCACTGGCGTTTGAGTCACAGGAGGAGGTGAAAACAAGACATCTCTCCTCTCTCCAGCTCTTTAACAGCTTATTAGAGTCCAACAGCTATCTGGCATCTGGAGAGGAAATGAAGCCGTCACTAGACTTTTATACTTACCACTCATATTTAAAGGGATAGTTCACCCAAAAATGAAAATCCTGTCATCATTTGCTCACCCTCGAGTTCCAAACCTTTAGGATTAAACCTGTATGAATAACAACAACAACAACAACAACAAAGACATTTGGTAACCAAACAGTTGCTTTTTTTTCATACTATGATTGTCAATGGCTACCAGAAACTGGTTACCAAAATTCTTTAGGATATCTTTTCACATTCAACAAAAGAAAGAAATGTATATACTTTTGGAAAAACATGAGGGTAAGTCACTTTAAGGAAATCTGAGTGGTGCTATGATGCTAATGTGGCCTTCAGGTCATTGTTAGGTGGTTGCTAGGGTGTGCTTCTTGTTGCTAGGTGGTTGTTTAACTGGGTTGAAAAGCCCAAATCATTATTTTGGCAGTCTAATGTCCCAAAACTTAAAATGTTTTCCTAAATGTCCTATTCCAATGGACATGATGTAATTTATTTACATGGTATTCTTTTGAAATACTATATGCACTACTTTCAAAAGTCTGGGGTCAGAAAGAGTTTTTATATTTTTATTTTATTTTTATTAATACTTTTATTCACCAAGTATGCATTAAATTAAAAATGACGGTAAATACATTTAGAATGTTATAAAAGTATTTTATTTTTTAAATAAATGCTGTTCTTTGAACCTTCTATTTATCAAAGAATTCTGAAAAAAAAAAAAAAAACATTTTCAAAATTGATGATAATAAAAAAATGTTTTTTGAACAGCAAATAAGCATATTACAATGATTTCTGAAGGATCATGTGACACTGAAGACTGCGTAATGATGCTGAAAATACAGCTTTGCATCACAGGAATAAAATACATTAAAAAATATATTAACAAGTGTAATAATATTTAATAATATTACCGTATTTACTGTATTTTATATCAAAAATATTTTGACACCATCATCACTGTTAATCAATAATTGTATTGCCATTTCATATCTTCACCACCAAAGACAAAATAAACTATGTGACTGTTCTGCTAACTAGACAACACACAAACACAATATTATTTCCATACAGAAAGAGACAAATGCTCTAATAATTAACCAAGGCAACCATCACTTCCTGTGACCTGTACTGTTATACTGTTAAGGTCAGAGGGAGGAACGACACAAACCTGCCACAAAAACACTGAGCCAAGACTTTGAAAGAAGATTCAACCCTAATAAAAGAAAGCTCGGACGATTAGATGATTAGATGAATATTAGCAGAAATAGTGTTTTATGTAATTCTATTTAATTTACCAACAATACTGATCTAAAGAGCTGCTCAGATCATAATAAGAGGGTATAGTTTGAGATGTAAATCTCGTGGCAGCTCATGCAGCAGCACTAGAAGAGAGAAAACACCTTTCAGAGGCATAAAGACATCAGCTGTATCCACTTCACAGACTCGTGTTTCTAAAAGCACTCCTTCACACAAAATAAATGACATCTGCTCCATTCACAAACCTGCTGCTTTGATTCAGCCGCACCTGTATGTGTGTGTGTGTGTGTGTGTGTGTGTTATGACAGCCGCAGCACTCTCTGTGATTGATGTTTGCGTGTTTCGTTCCTCATGTTTATCCTGTACAATAGACACATTTACACTGACCTCACTTCATCTTAATATTCACTGAGAGTTATGCAAAACCGAGCTGTTATGGGAATGATTTGATTAAACGCTGCTTTGATACTCCACTCTCTCAGCGTCAAACTCTTCCGCTCACTTCTCAATCGCATGAAAACTGTGATGCCCAGCTCATATTTCAGCATAATAAACAAACAAATAACAGTAGACGGATGAAAAAAAAATAAGATGGAAAAAAAATATAAATCAATACATTTGCATAATAGTTCAAATTCCCTAACGGTCCTAAAATATGCAATTTCCCCTATAGGATTCTGTGATGAAATATAAGCTGGTCTTTACTTTACCAGATTAATGCATTTATTCTTTTATCACTTGAAATAAAAATCCTGACCAAAACGGTCTGTGAATTTCAGACTCTCTCGAGATGTTTCGGTCTTTAATAGCTCTGGAGCATTTTGTCGAGGTGGCATTTTAAATATGCAGATCATTTCCTGCATATTTCTTTGTGGCATTGAATAAGTTCAAGCAATCACAACTGTTTTTTCCAGAGACCTTTAGAAATGCCAGCGCTCATCAAAGCAGCTTCCTGTAACGCACACACAGAAAGGAGATGGGTTTTAAATCAACTTCAGCAAAGTGTGTGTGAAACACACTAGAAGGTTATCTGAGGAGATGCTGAAAGAGTTAAGAGGAACAGAGAGAACACTCACAATGTGTCACTGTTAAAGTGTGATAAAAGATCAAGCATCATGTGTGCCGTTTTAAACACTGTTTTGCAGACCCCAGAGTTTTGAAACCATTTATGAACGCTTGACCTATACTGGCTAGTTCATAATCATATCACCTAACAAATCACTTTCTGTTTGAGTCATATATCTCACTTTCTATCTCTTTAATATCTCTACGGTTTCCTCTAAATTAAATGGTTTTCTCCCCTAGTCTCTTTCAGACTCTAGTGCTTTCTCAAAATGTGCGCATATTACGAAGATTCCAAAGCCAGAGAGCTCAATATGAACTCAAATATTTCTCATCTAATTCTTCCAGCAAACGATCTGAGCTATGTTTATATACTTCAAAATATACAAACATGTATTTTAAAAACATATGACAATTAATAAACAATTAACCCTTAAGACCTGTATGACAAATGATAGGTGTGTTGGACATAAGCTAATATCAAAAATCAAAAACATCAAAGTCAAAAAAGAAAAAAAAGTGAGAGAGAGAGAGAGAGAGAGAGAGAGAGAGAGAGAGAGAGAGGTGGTCTGGTGAAGGTCATGGGATCAAGATGTTGCTGAATATATTTTTATTCATTTTGCAAGCTGAGATAGTGTAGAGGATTTTTATTCCTTTTATTTATTTTTGTATATATGTTAAAATATTTGCAGGTATAATTTTACATAAAATATAAACAGTTTTAAGTAGATAAATAGTTTCAGTTACTCATATTTTATACTATATTTTAGATAATTTTCATATAATGTCAGTGTAAATTTTTTTCCATATATAAGATAAAATGTTATATAAAATAAATATATGCTAAAATATTTTACATAAATACATTTTATACATATATATATATATATATATATATATATATATATATATATATATACATACACACATTGACAATGGCCCAAAATATATTTATGTAAAATATTTTAGCATATATTTATTTTAACATAACACTTTTTTCATTTACCCAGCAAGATGTATAATAAGATTCCTTCAAAGTACATAAGCACAAGGATTAAGCCAAATATATTTTATTAGGCTATGCTGATTCCAAAAAGTATTTCTCATATATTTGACATATTTATTGCTGTATAAGCTCAGACATGTCTCCATAGAGTTTCGGAGATGCCAACAATTTCTCAAACTGTATTCAGGGATGCCAAGATGGCAAAGTCTGCATTTAAAAATCAGAGATCTCAATATGCACTGAAAGGAGAGAAGCGTTTAGGAAAACTGAGCCATTATTTCTGCATTTATGTAGCGTTCAGCTTTAAATGAAACTTAATTGAAAGCTCACTAAAGTCTTTTGAGCAACAAAAGAGCAACATCAACAAAATGTTCCCATGTGCTCTCTCTCGGGGACAGAAACATCCTTGTGCAACATCAGTAACACTTGATCTTACTCCCACACATCTGTATCTTCAAATGCGTTTTCATTTCTCATTCTCAGTCATATCGCTCATTTTCTTCCTCTCGGTGTAGGACAGAAACCTCTATATATACACGTCACAAACACACCACAATACATCACAACATGCAAACAGCATTCATAATATGACTCAGCAAATGACATGTGAATATCTGGGTGATTGCTGTATTGATCTGTGATAGTCACAGCTATGAGCGAAGCACTTTGCCCCGAGCCCTTGCCTCGCTGACCCCTTCACAACACGCTGAACTCAATGACCCTGTTTTGACTCTCACTCTTGGAGGCCAACTTTAATAACCTGCTCACATCACCTCCTACAGCGCAACGTGATTTCAGCTCAGGGGTTGATACTGAACATTCATCCGCAATTTCAGACACTTTGGACATTTTCCTCTCATCCGAACACTGACTCAAAGGACATCGGCTCTAGCCTGAAAGGGCATGGGGTTATTTATAATGCCCTTACCTGTCAGAGATGCTCCCAAAAAAAGGGTTAAAGATCCATGAGAACAATTTAGCTGCACATTCATATAAGTTGACAAAATCAATATTGGAAACAGAAATAAATATTGTTAATTTCTTTTCCAATTTAAACCATATTTATAAGTATCATCCGCATTATAGAAGCAGAGCTTAAGTCTTTCATATTTAAACTGTGTGCTTTTTCAAATTTGAATTTGAAAAACTTAAAATAACTGATACACATTACCAGTTGATTAATACATCACATTAATACATTATGACCAGTTTTTAATAAAATGTCTGAAATGGTATGTTTAAATATGAAAATCAAGCATAATGCAATTCAATATGCACTCATTTGCATATTTTTACACTGGATAAAGCCAGTATTTAAAATTCTTGTTTTATTTCCAAGACACATATTGTTCTTGTTATCAGTCTCCTGATATAAATAACTACTTAAATTTTTAAAAACTAAATAAATAAATAAAAACTGGTTGTTACCTTTAACTGGTCTGAAATAAAGACATGTTACGGAAGCTAAATAGCTCAAAATTGACCGGTGAATGGAAAAATGGTTTTCTTTGTAGTGTATTGCTTTAAAAGTTGTACTACTTTTAACTTGAGCTGCAAGTTTTTAGCATCATGTGAAAAACGCTGCAAAAGATGTGTGATGCAAGTGCAAAAGTCAACAATAGAAACACATCTGTCAAGTGCTTCTTTACACACACACACACACACACACAAAGACAATTGATAGACCATTTCTGCATTTAAAAACGTGAGCAGTAGGATAAAAATATCATCTTTGCATGCAGTTTGTATTTTTTTCTTCTTTTAACTTGCCCCAGTGATATAAAAGCTCTATGCTCATGTGAAGAGATGCTTTAAAAGACATGAGATGAGAGCATAATGGCCAAATTCATCTGGTGCATGTGTATATATATATAAAAAAAGGGCGGGAGACAGAATTGTGTTCAGGGCCATTCACACAAAGCAGTTTTGCTTTTGAAAAATTAAATAATAAAGAGAGAAAGTGTAAGGTCTAGTGATTAAAAAACCAACAACAACAACAACAACAAAAAAAAACAATAGAAATGTTGCACAATGCATTTTGTGCAGGCAGCACCTAAGTATTTATAAATATAATGCATATTAAAACTCTGAAAAATCCAGAAACAACTTCTGTACTGGTACAAGACAAAGATTATGAACTTTGAATATTCAAATGAAAATGAACTTTCCAAACTCGATTACAGCATTATCTTTTTTCTAATAATTTATCTTCAGTGTACACACATCTATTACTCATCAAAAGTCTGAGCACATGCATCGAAACACTAATGAAGATATAGGAAATGTATGTGTTTTTTTACAGAGATTTTTTTTAAACACTATGGAGTATTCAGATCTGTTATCATCATTACATCTTTACCAGTATTGGCCAAAATGTATATGGGTTTAACACAAACAGAATCTTAATTAATGTCACCTAGTGCACACAGTAAAAGCAACCCTGTTAAATAAACCAAAGTCTCTTTTTAAAGGTATATCTAATTCTGCATGGGTAGATTTTGAATTTTACACCAAAGGTTAGCACCCTTGTCAAGCACATGAAGGATCTCATGCCTGTATGAAAGCAACAGGAAGCATAGCCTGGAGCATTTCCTTCACAACCGATTCTGGCAGGAGAAAGAGTGTGAGATCATTTATGACTGGGCAACACAAAACAGAAGGTTCACTGACATCTACAGCAACAACCACGCAAAACTAGACTAGAAAACTATGTTTTCCTGCATTATTCCATTACTTTTCCAACACTTTATAAATGTACTCTTTAATAGAAAAGAAGAGGATCCAGTGATTTGAATTGAAGACATTTGAGCTTGAATCTCATTGCATTCTGAATGACAGCCAGACACATCCCTGAGCCACGAGCAGTCAACGAAATAAAGGTTGAATTCTGCAGCTCTAGGGCCGATGCCATGTTCCAATTTCATACCAATTACCTTCCTATCAGGCACCGTCAGACATCCTTTCAGTTCTCCACTGTTCAAAAATCAGCAGAATACTACACTAGAATGAATATATGCAGGAGAGGCCATAATAGTGTGTGTTAAACAAGGTATTAAACTGAGGAGAAATCATTAATATTCATCTTCTCTGTACCGCTCAAGTGAGCGTCGCTCTTTAAAATTCACGCTACACTCATCCAGGCGCTCGAAAACAAACAGATTTCACTTCTGTGCTCTCTCAACATTCCTGGCCTCAACACAACTGTAAAAAGAGCTGCACTGGATGTTCATTGTGTTATCACTGCCTCTGGGAAAGAACACGCTCACATGTAAAAGACAAAACTAAAGGCTGGAAAACACACAGCTCAGCACATCCACCACCAAACAACTCCATACTCCTGAGCCAATGAATGCAAGCCACATGAAATAAAGATGAATTAAAGACTATTATATGATCTGCACACTACCGTTCAAAAGCTTGGGGTCAGTAAGATTTTTTTAAGAAATTAATTATTCAGTGAGGATATGTTAAATTGATCAAAAGTGACATGAAAGTAATTAACACAGCTGTTATAATAAAATTATATTTCAAATAAATGCTGTTCTTTTGAACTTTGCATTCATCAAAGATTTCGGAAAAATATGAAGCAACACAACTGTTTTTAATATTGATAGTAAAAAGGAATTTTTTTTTCTGAGCAGCAAATCAGCATATTAGAATGATTCTGAAAATCATACTTTTTAAATACTTTCCAAATTGAAAACGAAAAAAAAGAATAATATTTAGTTTTACTGTATTTTTGCAACCTTGGTGAGCAAAAAACATGACAGAATTTACAGACCCCAAACTTTTGAATGATAATGTGTGCAAACAAAAATACTGAATGAATGTTTGTATGCTGAATTTTCCAGTACATCATATGTTCTTTTTTGTTTCTTGACTCTATGAATCATGACTTTTATAAGTTTCAGAAAACAGGTCTAACTGTTGCACATCACTTTCAGTAAATGTAAAATATACGGTGGAACACATGAAATCCTACTACTGGCAAACCTTATAAAAGAAAACTTCTTCTATGAGATTTTATTTTTCTTCATAATTGAAGTCTTCAGGTCAACGTTTCATTTCCTAATATAAGCACCATAAATCCCTACACCATCAGGTCACCATCAAACCAAAGAGTGATATAGGAGGAAATACAAAAATGAGAAATAAGTGGCTTAAATAATCAGACAACATTATTTATATTTTATGAATTTGTTTAAAAATAGTAACAAGTACCTGTAAGTAAATAAATAAATATTTATAACCCTTATAGCTGTGCATAATTTGAACAACAAAATAAATAGGCTTATCACCTTTAAAAAGGAAAGAGAAAATACATCTGTTGTTGAATAACTGTATGGTATTTTGGAGCAAATCCACCTGTCACTTATGGCAAGCCTTTATGCTCAAACCATAAACAAAACCACGAAAGGAACAGAAAGATAAATCAGAATACATTTAATCTGTTGAACCTATTAGTGGTTGTTGAGGTAAATACTTAATTTATTAATAATACTTTATAACTATTTTATTTCAAAGTTTTTGGGGACATTCCTGTTCAAGAAAATTTTTGTGCAGGGTTATCCCTTGATTTTCAGATTTAAAACCACTTGTGAACCGCTTATCCAAGCAACTTATAAATGAATGCACACCTGAAGAACAGGATGCCATAAATATTAAAGAAGCCCTTTGCATTTTCCTGTCTGACTCTAATAAATGTCTTCCTGTTTCGTATGCTGCCATGTACACTATGATTCAATGTGTGATGTGTGAGTGCTCAGGGGCGAGCGAGCGAGAGAGAGAGAGAGAGAGAGAGAGAGAGAGAGAGAGGGAGAATTCTCAGCGGGAAACATAATGGACGTGTTAGAAATCAAGGTCTCCAGTGGTCAAACCCACACATGCAAACTACTGAGAGTACATAACTGCTTATGAGTAACACTATGCATTATTAACATATGCATTGCATCCAGCAAGGACTGCTTCGCATTTGATAGTTTTTGGAGTTAAGCTTGGAAAAGTAACATTTTTTTTCAGGCCCAAGCACCTCCTTGAAAGGGCCCTTGACAAAGCCCTTAGAAACAGCAGATGTCCTGGTAGAGAACATCTGTACACACCCCCTCTCCTCCAGCAAAGACAAAGGGGCATCACACACACACTTACACACACACACACACACACTTCTTAATATCTTGTTTTAAATCTTCAAAAAACATCACTAATCCTTAAAAAACGTGTATGAAATAAGTTCAGCAAACAGACTAAACTTTTAAACTACATAAAAATAGAGGTTGTTGACTTGGCCGAAACCTTATTTAGGAAACTGATTATACAGTTATCAACTAAATATTACATTCATGTTGACTCTGATTGTCCATGTACTAACACAGTGCCCTTAAAATACATGCAACATTAAGCTAATGCTATCAGTAAATACGGAACACATCAACAGAGTTTTAATAAAGCTGTTTTATACATTGTTGCAACACCTGATCAAACGGAAACAATGTATCCAAATCCAGAAGAATCAGCCGATACAATGTAGCAATAGATCAAAGAGCCAATGTAACAACCAAAGACGTTCCATTCCAACTCTTTCAGTCGCCGAGTGGCTCAAGATGTCCTCGGATATTAGAAACACAGCGAAAAGCCCACCCATCCCCTCCATGTCGCAGGCGAATAAACGCACGCATGGACGGACACACCGCGCAACACCAGCCGCGGTTCCTCAAACCAACAACCGGCGAGTAGTCCACATCTTCTATCTTACCTGGACAAACGTCTTTATGTATGAGTATATCGGGTTCATATATGCATTAAGAAACAATCCGCTACTTAAATACACGTAGAAGCGTTCATGATTAACGACTCACCTTTAAAATGCTACAGAACTTAATCCAGCGTATCCCAAAACTGAATGTCTGATGGTGATGTTTGGCTTTAGGTGATTGAAATAACTTACAGATGTGACTCAGTTTGGTTCACAGCGCAAGAAGGTGGTTTACTGGGTTTAGGAAAAAAAGAGGAGGTGATCCGGAGATTATGGTGCACTACGTTTCATCTTTTCCCCGCTTGCAAGGATTGAGATGTCTCTGTTTTCCTTTTCTTTTTTCTCTATCTTTTTTTAAAGAGGCGGGGCTTTGGGTTGAGCCGACCAATAGCGGCGCGGTTAGCGCGGGGTCACGCCCACATCGAGTGCGTTAGCACTGGTCAGTTTGACCACAGTAGGCCTGCGGAACACTAGGCGTTGATTGCTGTCACAGAGAAGTCGAAATTCTCTCATGTTTGACCCATGGGGTTGATTTTCAGTTTTTTTTTGTTACTTTTTTGAGATCTAATTTTTTCATAAAATAGTGTTTGTCTTCCTTAATGTAAAATTTAACTTGACTTCAGTTCAGTTGAATTTGACTAATAAGGTTGTTTACTATACAATTAATTAAAATCACCAAAACTATGCTATGATATCATGTTTAACTAGAATATAATATTTTTAACCATTTATGTTTAGTCTCAGACCATAGAGATAAATCCTTCATAAGGTTAATTTAATAAAAAAATTCAGTTCATATCTGAGAGAAGTGATGATGATTAAAGATTTTTGTAATAATTTTGTCTGATTAGAGATCATTTTTTTAATATGAAAATTAATGCACTTTTTGTCCGTTTTTTTATGTAAACATTCAGTATTCATAAATGGCAAATCAGTTTTTTTTTCACATCATTCAGGTGGAGGTAAATTAATATTTTAAAATCTGAGTAGTTCATTGTAACTACAGGTCAGACATAACAGATCTTTACAAGACACCATTTTGAGTAGCCAATAAAAACACTTTTACTTATTAACAATAAATACTGACAATAAATCAAATAATAATACAAAAAATACAGTGATATTGAATAAAAATATGTAAGCAAAGCTGGATAATAAAACGTGCTTGTGTTATTGATGCATATGTTTTATCCAGTCTTTCTCTTTTCGAACTTCCAAATGCACCTCATAATAAGCATGAAAATATTACATTTTTAAAGAAACATTTTTGTAGGCACACACACACTTATACAACCAAATTCAGCACTTTTACATTCTGCCACTTTAGGAACAAAATGCTTATTTAAGATAAATTGTTTCTCTTAATGTTAGTCTTTGACTATTTGCTGTGCAGTATCTGCTTATAGACTGATTTGTCTGTCAAGAACTATGACACTTTCACAGAAACTAAATATAATTCACAACATATTATTTGTATGACTTGTGTCCCCTGGGAAGGAAGCAAATTGACTGTATGGTGTGTGTGTGTGTGTGTGTGTGTGTATATATATATATATATATATATATATATATATATATATATATATATATATATATATATATATATATATATAATATTTCCTTACTGCATGACCTCAAGTGAATGGTGTTTATTAAATGTATAACTTAATTTATGGACTGTATAAAAGCACTTGTTGTCACACCCTCAGCTCGTTCCCTCAGCCCCAGTCACCATTGCCAGTCACCATCCACTCAATCTCCCATGCACCGCTCACGTGAACCGTCACCTGAATACTGATTACCTGCACCTGCACCAGCAATCACCACACCTTTAAATACTCACCTCACTCATTCACTCACCGGCTGGAATCGAGATTGCATGGACGCTCTTATGGATCTTCTGCCTGCTTCTTGTGGATCATATTGTGACTCAGTGGAGATTCAGACACAGCGATTAAGGGAAGTGACTCTTTGTTGTCTGGCCTAGCCTTGTGCTTGAACTCACCTATTTGATCAGTGCTTGAAGATTCATCGTCTGTGACCACACTTACTTGCTCTGTTAAAAGTCCTATGTTAATAAAGCCTCACGTAAACACTTACCCATCTCCTCCTCTCCTTGTGTGGATGTGACAGGATTCCAGCCCTAAAACAGAACTTCATATCTCCATGGATGTTAACGCTGCTGCTCAGGGAGCGGCTTCGGACCCGTTCACCGAAATGGTGACTGCCCTCCGCCAAGTATTACAGTCAGTTTCACCACCCACCGAAACTAGTGCTTCCACCACCAACAGCACGCCCCTTGCACGTCCCGCGTGCTATACGGGTGAACCGAGTGGCTGCAGTGGGTTTATTCTGCAGTGCTCACTATTCGTCAACGCGAATACCAGTAAATTCCCCAATGAGGCCACCAAAGTCGCCTTTGTGATCTCTCTCCTCACCGGACGAGCTCTACAATGGGCAGAGGCTCTTTGGAACTCCCAGAGTCCTGTTCTATCCTCATTCGATGCCTTCGTCACCCACCTCCAGGAAGTGTTCGGGGTGGCTCTAACTCCTCTTTCAACCCATGATGAACTCTTAAATCTCCGCCAGGGAGCCACGGAAATACACGACTACACTCTCCGTTTCCGGACATTAGCCGCCACCAGTGGTTGGAACCAAACTGCCCTGCTAGCAGCATACCGTAAAGGTTTAAAGCCCCAGATCAGAAAGCAAATGGTTATTTACGACGATAATATCAATCTCGAAACATTCATCAGAAAAACTATAAATGTTGCTCAGCACCTCTCGGCTTGTGCCTCCCCGGCTTCATATAACATCTCACCATCGGCCAGAACGCCCTCGCCCCAACGAGACCAGGAGGAACCCATGATCACCGACTCCTACTACCTAGATGCCTCTGAACGGAGACGCCGCATCCAGCAGCGGCTGTGTCTATACTGTGGCGAGGCCACTCACCTGATCCACGCCTGCCCGGTCCGTCCGCCTCGCCCAATGGGGAGTACAGTTTCCATTACCCCATCTGTATCTCACATACCTCATATCAAAGCCCAGATAACAATTAACTCACGCAATCTTTCCATCCATGTCCTGGTGGATTCCGGAGCCGCAAGCAACTTCATCTCATCTCACTTTGTAACCAAGCACCGTATACCCATCGTCCAGAACGAGACCACTTACCGTATCACTACCATCCAAGGATCACCATTAGGCGGTGGCAAAATATCTAAAAGGACACACGAGCTGGAGCTCCTTCTGCCCCACGGACACCAGGAAACAACTGGCCCTCCTCGTACTTCCGCGCGCTACCGTTGATGTTGTCCTGGGTAGGCCATGGCTGGCCCAACATAACCCCCAAATCAACTGGAGCACAGGGGAGATCCAGGCATGGGACCCGAGATGCCAGAGTCACATTCGCCGTTCACCAGTCCAGAATTCACAGTCTGCGCCACCGCACCTTCAATTACACTCCACTACCATGGGAAGACCTGCCCTTTACTCCTCCTACTCTGATGTGTTCAGCAAGGAACAAGCCACCCGATTACCACCACATCGGCCCTGGGACTGTTGTATCGACCTGCTGCCAGGTGCCAAGCTACCACATGGGAAAATATATCCACTCTCCCGTCCTGAGCAGGTGGCAATGGAGGAATACATCCAGGAGGCTCTCGATCAGGGGTTCATCAGGCCATCCACATCTCCAGCTGCATCCAGTTTCTTCTTCGTCCCCAAAAAGGATGGCGGACTTCGACCATGCATCGACTATCGAGTGCTAAATGACGCCACCGTCAAGTTCGCCTACCCGTTACCACTCGTTCCAGCGGCTCTGGAGGAACTGCGGGAAGCCAAGGTGTTCACCAAACTCGACCTCCGCAGTGCCTACAATCTGATCCGTATCCGAGAGGGAGACGAGTGGAAGACTGCCTTCATCACCCCTGCCGGGCACTACGAATATCAGGTTATGCCCTATGGGCTTGCTAACAGTCCATCCATCTTCCAGAGTTTCATGAACGAAATATTCCGTGATTATCTCCACCAATTCGTCATTGTCTACATAGACGATATCCTGATCTACTCCCGGAACATAGAAGAACACCAAACCCATGTCCGCCACGTCTTACAACGACTCCGAGACCACCACCTCTACCTAAAAGCTGAGAAGTGTGAGTTTCACTGCACTACCGTCTCCTTCCTCGGATACGTGATCTCTGCGGAGGGAGTTCAGATGGAATCAGCCAAGGTAGATGCTATCCCAAAGGTCTGGTGAACCTTGCTCACTCCATCCATGTGCGTACTTCTCTAAGAAACTCTCTCCTGCCGAATGCAATTATGGAATCGGAGACCGTGAGTTGTTGGCCATTAAACTCGCCCTTGAGGAGTGGCGGCACTGGCTAGAGGGAGCTCAGTTCCCATTCACTGTTGTCACCGACCACAAAAATCTCCAATATCTGCAGAATGCCAAAAGACTCAATGCTCGTCAGGCTCGGTGGTCACTCTTCTTTGCTCGCTTTAATTTCCAGATCACGTATCAACCCGGTCACAAGAACACTAAAGCAGATGCCCTGTCCCGTATGTACTCACCAGATCCAGACACCAACAAGCCTGATTCAATTCTACCACCCTCCGTTTTCCTCGCGCCTATCCTCTGGCAGATCGACGAGGAAATTCGAGCCGCCACCCTCGAGGAGCCTGCACCTCCGGAGGTACCCACGGGTCTAATGTACGTGCCCACCAACCAGCGACTCCCCCTACTGGAAAGTACGCACACGTCACCTGGCTCAGGACACCCTGGCAGCAGGCGAACCCTCTCGCTCATCCAGCAGAAGTACTGGTGGCCTAACATGGTTCGTGACGTTACCCGGTACATCCTCGGATGCTCGGTCTGCGCCGTTACCACCACACCTCGTCAACTTCCCGTGGGTAAATTACAACCACTGCCCATTCCTCGCCGACCCTGGACCCATTTAGGGGTGGATTTCGCCACTGACCTTCCCCCCTCAAGGGGGTACACTACCATTCTAGTTGTAGTTGATCGTTTTTCTAAATTCTGCAAACTAATCCCATTAAAGGGTCTTCCCACAGCGTTCGAGACCGCCGAAGCCCTCTTCACCAACGTGTTCCGGAATTATGGCACTCCAGAGGACATTGTCTCGGACAGAGGACCTCAGTTTATCTCCAGGGTCTGGCGAGCGTTCTTCCAACTCCTCGGAACATCCGTCAGTTTATCTTCTGGATATCATCCTCAGACCAACGGCCAGACCGAGCGGAAGATTCAAGAGATCTCACGGTACCTCCGTACTTACTGCTCCCAACACCAGGATACCTGGAGCCAGTATCTGCCGTGGGCTGAGTATGCCCAAAACTCCCTTCGCCAAACCACTACAGGCTTAACCCCTTTTCAATGTGTTTTAGGCACAACCACCGCTGTTTCCCTGGTCAGGAGAAGTCTCTGAAGTGCCCGCGTTAGATCACTGGTTCCAGGAGAGCGAGAGGGTGTGGGACTCAGCTCACGTCCATCTCCAACGGGCAGTTCGGAGGCATACAGAGACCGCTAACCGACGCAGATCGCCTAATCCCGTCTATCTACCTGGAGACAAGGTTTGGCTCTCCACTCGGGATATCCGCCTCCGACTGCCCTGCAAAAAGCTGAGTCCCCGCTACATAGGGCCGTTCACCATCCATTCTCAGATAAATCCCGTCACCTACCGCCTGGACCTACCACCACACTACCGGATCTCACCCACGTTTCACGTCTCACTGCTAAAACGTCACACTGATCCAGTTTCTCCTTCCTCCACAGAACCAGAACCGCCTCCCCCTCCAGACCAACCCGAGATCCTCGGAGACAACATCTACCAGGTCCAAGAGATCCTCGACTCCCGGCGGCGGGACGGCCACCTGGAATACCTCATAGATTGGGAGGGGTTCGGTCCCGAAGAGAGGTCGTGGGTACCACGCAATGACATCCTGGATCCGGCTCTCCTCGAAGATTTCCACCGACAACACCCAGACCGCCCGGCTCCCAGAGGTCGTGGTCGTCCCCGTCGCCGCTCTAGGATGCCTGGAGTCACCCGTGTGGGGGGGGGGGGGGGTAGTGTCACACCCTCAGCTCGTTCCCTCAGCCCCAGTCACCATTGCCAGTCACCATCCACTCAATCTCCCATGCACCGCTCACGTGAACCGTCACCTGAATACTGATTACCTGCACCTGCACCAGCAATCACCACACCTTTAAATACTCACCTCACTCATTCACTCACCGGCTGGAATCGAGATTGCATGGACGCTCTTATGGATCTTCTGCCTGCTTCTTTTGGATCATATTGTGACTCAGTGGAGATTCAGACACAGCGATTAAGGGAAGTGACTCTTTGTTGTCTGGCCTAGCCTTGTGCTTGAACTCACCTATTTGATCAGTGCTTGAAGATTCATCGTCTGTGACCACACTTACTTGCTCTGTTAAAAGTCCTATGTTAATAAAGCCTCACGTAAACACTTACCCATCTCCTCCTCTCCTTGTGTGGATGTGACACTTGTATATAGAGATTCATACTTAGGGAAAAAATATTTTTAATTTAAACCATATGGAACAATATTAATTGTTTAATTTGTTAAAAACAAAATTTGAGGCCTAAAATTTTCCCTAATGAAACCAGATCATCTCACGTAAAATGGCACTGTCGCTCCCAGTTTTTAACCCTGGGTATGAATATGAAAATATGCAGAAAAGTATAACCCTTGCAGGGTTTAGGAATGTACAGTGTGAATCATTAGTGTAACCAGGGTCAGTTTTGTTTAACACCATTGTACCAGGTTTCCCGGATAAAACGTTCTCAAACGTTCTCATAGAGAGGTTTTATAAGTTATGAACAAACACATTCTTCCAGTGTGAATCTTAATAGTTCATGATATGTATTATTTCTGAAACAATTTAGTTGGACATTCAACTAACTTTTTATTATACATTAAGAGAACATTCAGAAGTAACATTCCCATTTTTTTTTTTAATTATAAAATGGAATGTTCCGATTTTGAATTAAACATTCTTAAAACCATTTTATTAGCTGGGTTCTCAATTGCTTGTTAAATTGACTTGAAATGGTGACTTTATTGGCTTAACTTAATGTTTGTGATTCTGAAAGAATCTGTTTCAATCAGGTAGCTTGATCAAATGGTCATAAAATGAATCATTTTATTGAACCGGTGCAGCACTGAATCTGTGTTGTAACATCAGCTCCGACTGATCTATTCACAATGATGCACTTTACGCCTGGATGTGAGTAATCTTTAACAATGTCTTATTCTAATTCAACAGCCCTCTCCACCTCATTTGAATGAATATTTCATCGCAATGAAGGTTTATTCTGCTGTTGCATGGGTCTCCTGCAGCCATTTCTCAAGGTTAGTCAGAGTTATCACAGAGCCAAGCTGAAAAACAAGGATGTGAGGCTGAGAGGCAACAGTGATCTTACAAATAACAGCATCAAGGAAAACATGCTGTTTAGAAAACATAACTGAATTGTGCCCAATGAATTATAATGACTGGAAATCAAAGGTAGATTTTAGACTGCAGATCACACATGTATCTTATAAGTGCGGACTGAATTCATTTCTGCATTACAAAGAAGCATTTGTTTACACTTGTCTGAAAAAAAAAAGCTAATTACAGTGTTAAGATGCATTCATTATTTCATCAGTGGAGAACAGTATGAGCTAAATAATTTGTCTTGACCTCTCGTGTAAAACATGCCAGACTGTTTCATTAATTCATTATCTGGCAATATTAATTATAATGAAGCCAGTGAAATGAAGTGATTAGCATGGAATGACCTTAAGTTAAGGCTCTTAATACAGAAATGATTTCGGGTGATTAATCTACTCTATTAACTCGTAATGCATTCTAATGTTCTAATGTACCTTGACATCGGACCATCTTTAACATAGATCCTTGTCATTAAAACATTAGTTGGCATAGAATCCTAACAGGTTTGTTTAAATGGAAATGTAACAATCTAGTGAAAACTTTCCTTTTTGAAACTCATTTTATTTTTTTACAGAACTCAAATGCTTGTTGGTGTGTCAGGGCCTTTTAAAGCGCAGTGCAATAAAAGATGAATCATGAGATGCAATTCTTTGATCTCCGCAAGGTTATTATGCATTCAGAAAATCCATCAGCTTGTGTCCTGCAATTTATTTTTCAATGAGAATTGCAATGAGCTTTCAATAAACTGTCAGCGCAGATACAAATAATATCAAGATCAATTTTTTCATTTGAAGAAGAAATAAACAAAGACTATCAGCTGAACCTGCACCAAAATAAGTCAGACAATATTAAGAGGACAGACAATGTTAAGAGAATTCTTTGTGCCATCACCATGGCAACATGCTTATCATTCATGAATAGGTTATGAAAGAAATGCAATGTGCAAAACTTCATTACCATTAAAGAAATAAATACCTAATTACTAGATGTCATTTTCTTGGACTGCATTTCAAAATGTGGGTTAAACAAAGAGAGTGATTCCTCTCTGTGACTCTTCCCTTGGTTCTTGCTATCTGGACGTGTTGTTAAAGGAAATCTGGAGAGCACAGAGGATTCTCCTGGCTGCTCTTTTCCAGGTGTGCACAGACTGTAATCCAGCTGCCGTTTCAAATGCAGCACCTGCTCGAATAAGATGGCAATCTCACAGTCCCTCTTTGAAGCTGAGCTAATGTAACACCGTTCACTGTTTAATCTCTTTCAAAGGCAGGATACTAAGCTTTAGCCCAAACCTCATACTTTTTTTTTTTTTTTACTTTTATCCCCACAAATCCCAGTTTCTCTCTTTGAACCACATCAGGTAATAAAACGTCACATTAAATGGCAATTTAATTTTGTGATGTTATAAATATTCCCATTGGTACTATTCTCCTTGATATTATAATTTTTGTAAATATTTTGAATTACATATATATATATATATGTCTATATAGTTTTTTTATTGTTGATTTTAATTATTGGTTTTAGTTTAATTAGCTTCAGTTATTTTAGTATTTCAGTAGAAATGTTGCTAAATGTTAAATAAGTTTAAGTATTTATTTTGTATTTTTGTAATTTTTTAAGGTTTTAGTTAATTATAATAACCGTGATTCCCATAAGAAACTAAAATTATGAAGAAGAAAATGGAATTATTTCACAGCAAAAGAGACCCTTATATTTACCTAATGCTTGATATAATTTATTTAATAATTACTAACATGCATTCAGAGTTATTTCTATATGTAAGTTTTTCCTAATACATAGTCTACGACAAAATTGATACTTAAAATATATATTTTTTTTATTATTATACAATATATTGCATTCATGAAAAAAAAACGAATTTGTGACACTGCAAAGCTGTTGAGTTATAGACAGACAAAAGGACACTGTCCTCTGCTGGTTAAAACAGATAATACACACTTGCTTGTATGTAACAAGGGCTAAATGAAATACTTTTAGGTTGCACCCAAAAAAACATTAATCAAGCCAGTACGTAATTTAGAAGCCGCAATCAACGCATTATTTTTTTGTAGTTCACTGACAACAAAAAAGTAATCAAATTTTGTAGTTCATTGCTGAAAACTAATTACATGAAGACTTACATTTTAGTTAGTCATACAGTCAATTACATTACACATTAAAGGTAATATAATATGATTTTTTGATTAGTTTCTCATTAAAAATTACATGAGGGTTTCCCAAGCTGGGGTTTGTGAAAGAAATACAGGGGTTCATAAACTGAAAAGCTAAGAATTAATTAAGAAAAGATAAAAAAAAGATATGAATCATTTAAAAATATAAATGTAAAAATAATTTTAACATAATAATAATAATTAAATATGCAACAATATTTTAAAATAAATAATTTCAAATATTTTAATTAAACTTAATAAAAATACATATAATTATTATTGTATATTATTATAATAATTGTATATGCTGCGTGTGGTCTCTAAATTTTCCATTAAATTAGAGCTAGTGGCTATAATTATTGTAGCTATTTTGAAATATATAGGAAAAAAATTTAAATAGTTTATTAGGCTATTGTTATTAACTTAAGAAATCATACAATGAATAAAAAGTAACTTTATTATTTTATTTTAAAATACTTTTACTAATCTAATAATTAATCTAATATTTTATTTTTGAAATTTGATTTCGTAATATATATATATATATATATATATATATATATATATATATATATATATATATTTTTTTTCTATCTATCTATCTATCTATCTATCTATCTATCTATCTATCTATCTATCTATCTATCTATCTATCTATTTATCTTTATATATAATCCTTTAAATAATCACATTCAATAGGCTATATAAAAATGTCTTGTATTAATATAACGTAAAATATCACGTAAATACAAAATCTAATTATTTTAGAAAATAAATCTAACTATTTTAGTTTAAAATACCGTAAAAAAATTTTTATTTATAAACTATATAAAATATAATATTTCAATATATTATAAATCTAATATCATTCTAATATAAATCGACGGTTGTGGATATTTATTCCATTATATAACCCATATATTTTAAAGTGTAACATATATATTAATGTGTTTAAAAGTATAAGTAGTATTATAATAAGAAAAAACACTGTAAAACTTTTAGAGCATTTCTAAATTTTTTCACTCCTTTCTAGAAAGAAGCGCCGCTGACGTCACGTGTTCTTCCGGGTGAGAGAGACAGTAAGTTTGGAGTGATCACTGACAGGCTTTATAGACTTTCATCAGAAAACAGCGTTGGGTTTTAATCATTTTTAGTCATCTAAGAGTCATCGAGTGTTCTGACAGATCTCTGCATGTGACACACATATCGATGTTTAAGATATAACGGCAAAAATGTAATGGAAAGAAAGCAACATGGTCTGCCGTGTAACGTTAGTATAACAGATGTACGATCAGTCACGGTCTGTAAGTGAAGGAGTCAGTGATTGTGTGTTTTGAACGTCGTTTCCTTGAGCTTCTGGATGGATGAATGTGGTGAATATGAGCTCTCAGGATAAGAAGACCGATTCAGATCCCAAACATGAGGAGGATCAGAGCAACACAGCATCTGAAGACAACAAACAGGTCTGATACCGCAGCATTTCACACTGAACTGATGCACCAATCATGTGTTTATGTTGCTTTGTATTAGGGATATGCCAGTATAACATTGTGTTCCTCATGTGCATCTTACCCGTGCTTGTCTACATCAGAGCACACTCTTTCAATCAGCATACAGTAGTTTTGCATTTTGACCAGTTGATGGGAATACTATACTTAAAATGCATTCCAAATTCGGAATAATTTGTAATATATAATAATTCACTGAATTTATTTATAATCATGGTATAACAATATCGTGCATATTCATTACCATGATATATCGCATAACCGAATACTGGCACACTGGAATATTTTGTATTTATGGAAATGTGGCTGGGTTTTGTTCTACAATCTGAATGTTGATGAATGGTTACTTTACAACATAACAGCTTATGTAAAATATTTGTGATTTTAGGTTATTTGTCTGGGCAACAATGAAGTGAAGAGTCGTGCGGTGGTGAAGTACTCGGCCGCTCCGCCGTCCTCCACATATGCGTTACTACAGGAGAAGACTGACCTCAAGCTGCCCCCAGCAAACTGGCTGCGGGAAAATACTCAGCTGGGCACTGCCGGGACCACCGTACTCGGATCCAGCAGGAAAAGCAAACCCTTCTCCAGGTATCTCTATTATTTCACATTCATATTTATGTAGAGTGACTTGTGTTCCATTTCCTTGGCTTTCCTTGGTAATCAAACCCATGACCTTGGCATCTACTGCTTGAGCTACAGGAAAAAGCTCATTTTACGTTTATTCTGAGGTTTCCTGTATTACATATCAAATGTATTACATTTTACATTGCGTTTAAATGGTTAGTTGACCCAAAAATGAAAATTATGTCATTAATAACTCACTCTCATGTCAAACCCGTAAGACCTCGGTTCATCTTCAGAACACAGTTTAAGATATTTCAGATTTAGTCCGAGAGTTCTCTGTCCCTCCATTGAAACTGTGTGTTCGGTCTACTGTCCATGTCCAGAAAGGTAAGAAAAACATCATCAAAGTAGTCCATGTGACATCAGATGGTCGGTTAGAATATTTTGAAGCATCGAAAATACATTTTGGCCCAAAAATAGCAAAAACTAAGACTTTATTCAGCATTGTCTTCTCTTCCGGGTCTGTTTTGAGCGCGTTTACAACACTGCAGTGACGCTGGTGACATGTTATCTTTGTTATTGGGTGCACCGGAAAACACGTCACTTGTGAACGCACTTAATGTGACAAAACATCATTTTCATTTCTGGGTGAACTAACCCTTTAATGTAAATGTACATATTTAGATGGCAGTGAAGCTGATCTTTCCATGCATTCTTGTGTTTTTGTGCACTTTAGTTTTGGGATGGCGTACGACTTCATCGATTCTATAGGGGATGATGTTGATGTTGTTTCTGATTCAGAGGTGGGTCTGTTGTTTTGTGACAAATAATTAAAATCAAATGGCTTTCTAGAATACTTGGTTCTGATCGGCTGATCACGGCACTCTGCTGTCATATATTTTAGTAAAGAGAAATTATAATATAAGTGAACATTTATATTTACATTTACATCATAAAAAATAATAATAATAGCATTATTCAGCAAAGAAGTATTGAATTGTTCAAAAGTGACGGTAAAGACATCAAACAGTAAAAGCTGTTCTTTTGTTAATATTAAGCAGCACAGCTGTTTTCAACATTGATATTAATAATAATAAGAAATGTCATTCATATTAGAATGATATTTGAAGGATCATGTGACACTGGCGACTGGAGTAATGATGTTGAAAATTCAGCTTTTCATTGAAGAAATAAAGTACATTATAAAATAAATTCATGTAGAAAACAGATATATTAAGTTGTAATGATATTTCACAATATTACTGTTCTGACTGATTTTTAAGTCAAATAATTGCTTGCTTGCTAAGAGACTGGTTTCACAGACAGGGCTTCGATTAAGTGTGCACATTCAGACAATACAATGGCACAGACATATTTTAAGTTTCTTTCAGGTAAAACAGCCAAGACATGCATTTTAGTCTGGGACTAGTCTTAAGTCTCGTCTATGAAGCCGGGGGCTTACATTGGAATGGTTTATTTATTACTTTCTTGTTTATTCTCCATTTAAACAGAACATCAAGAAGCTGCTGAAGATCCCCTACAGTAAATCTCATGTCAGCATGGCTGTTCACAGAGTCGGCAGCACGCTGCTGCTAGATGAACTGGACATTCAGGAACTATTCATGAGGTCGTCACAGGTACCCGGTTTTGTATTTTGTTAAGGAGCCCATAATGCATCTCCATTTAACCTTCTAGTGGCTATTCCCCAAACCTACTAACAAAATACTGAATTACATAGCAGGAAAACCTTTATTTAGGCTGTTCAGAGTATTTTTATGTATGAAAGGAGTGTTTATGCCATTATAAAGCGTTATCCTAACATTGCGACTGCCCTGTAGACTGGTGACTGGACATGGTTGAAGGAGTTTTACCAGCGTCTCATTGACCAAAAGTGGCAAAGAAAGAAGAAAAGCAAAGAACACTGGAACGAGAAGGCAATCCTCTCAAAGTTTCTGTATTACAGGTGAGAATTGACTTTACATGATTTTCATCCATGGCGGCACAGATTTCATCATTCACCATACTCTCCTGTGTTTCAGTATTAACAGTGATGGGACTGCAGTGCCCGTGCCGTCAGATACAGAGCAGGCGGCAGAGGAGGATTGTGGGACGGCGGCTGAAGGGCCGTCTTGGCCTGCCACCTTCAACAATTCCACCACTGAAGCCGAGGAGTCTGCGATACCCAAGGAGGTGCGTCCAGCCGTTCCTCTACCGTCATGTGCTCTCAGTGTTTTTAAGGCTGAATCATCTTGTCCACTCGTCTCTCTCAGGAGCAGGTGGACACATACGCTTTAGGTCACGTGTCTTCAGTTCCCAAAGAGCAGAATCTGCCCACATTGTTCAATGAAGGAGAAAACAGTCAGGTAGTAGCATTTACCTTACAGTCCCCAGCTTCCATTATAAAACAGAACCACACTGTACATCACAATACAAGCGTATTTGTATTTTGTTATCTTTGTCACAGTCTCAGGATTTGAGGAACGACTTTGTCCGGAATATTCTATGGACGTTTGAGGACATCCACATGCTTGTGGGATCTAATATGCCCATTTTTGGAGGCGGTCGATACCCAGCAGTCAGTCTACGACTCAGGTTAGAGCTGTACATTATTTGGATATATATATTTATCTGGTTATGAATGCAACAAGAATGCATATATTGATCTAAAGTGACATATATAGTATTACCAAAAAAAAAAAAAATCTAAATAATGCTGTTCTTTTGAGCTTACTATTCCTCAAAGAAACCAGGAAGTTTTTTTTTGTTTATCAGTTTCCACAAAAAATATAAAGCATCACAACTGTTTTCAGCATTGATAATAAAAATCAATATTTCCAAACTTTAGAATGGCAATGTATATTCTGTACTCTACTATAAATAACCCATAGATATTTATTTTAAATACTACACTTTTTTTCTTAACAGAGACAACAACAAACCAATCAACGTTCTCACAGGAATTGATTACTGGCTGGATAATTTGATGTGTAACGTACCGGAGCTGGTCATGTGCTTTCACGTCAATGGCATTGTGCAGGTAAGACCATTTGGTGATTATTTAATAGGTTTGTACGCGTTGATGTACTATAATATTCAAATTCCTAATAACTCTCATCTCGTTTGCAGAAATATGAAATGATCAAGACGGAGGACATCCCTGATTTGGAGAACTCCACGTTCTCGACGCGGGTTGTGAAAGACATCGCACAGAATATCCTATCATTCCTGAAATCCAACTGTACCAAAGAAGGACACACGTACTGGCTCTTCAAAGGTGGGCGGATGACGCTCTTTAGTTTGCTTTTTAAACTGTTTCATCTAAAGTCACTTCTTAAATCACTTATGTCTGTTTTGTTCATCTAGCTAGTGGAAGTGACATCGTGAAGCTGTATGACCTCACTACTCTGTGTGAGGAGGCGGCGGAGGAGAAATGCCAGAATCCCTTCACACTTCCTGTAGCAGTGCTTCTCTACAAGTATGATTCACATTCATAACTACCTTTCTCATATTCTGTTGCTTGAGTTTCCCAGTTAGCATTAGAAACCAATCTAATTGATGTTTTGCATGACAGAGTGGCCAGCAACATGATTCTAAAGAAGAGCCAAAACAGGAAGAACTATGGGATCATCAGAACGCTGTTACTCAACTGTATTAAACTGCTGGATGAGGAGCGCCATCCACAGGTGAGTAGCTTTATTACATTGGTTTGATTTCCTGAGCTGATGCATGATTTCTGATGTTTCCTTCTTGTTTGCTGCTCTAGATCATCGCTTCTGCTCACTACATGCTGGCAGAGCTGTTTCAGCTGGATGACGTGAGTGAGGATGAGGGGAATGGGGAGTCACTGAGGGGCGGGGGATCTGAAGACAGCTACAGCGATGAAGAGGAGGAGGAGGAAGAGGAAGACGAGAGCTCCTACAGCACCTCCTCTGAGCCACAGGATGACTCCAAAGCTGTGGCCATCATCAAGTCTGTCGGGGAGCTGTCGGTTCCAGAGAAATACAAGAGCACACATCAGATCAGAGTACGAGATCGAGTTAAAGATTGATTTTTTTTTTATTGCACATAAATGTTATTGAATATATGCTGCCTGATGTATAGTAGAAGATATAATGGTCTGTTTGGATGTTTGTAAATGTACTTTTTTCCACCATGCATGAATTTGCACAATAAATCTACATTGTTATGTTACCAGTGTATCATATTAAAAGCATTATGTTGCCTTCCAGCCTAACTGTGCATTTCCGGTGTCACAAGACAAGGAGGAGAAGTGCCGACTGGTTCTCAGCTACGTTCTGAAGGTAAGAGAACAAGATTACTATTTGTTTTGATATTATTGTATTATAGTGTTCATCGTCTGGTTGACTACATCTTCTATCAATTTTTCCGAAAATGTCTGCCATATGCACATAAACTGACATATATTATAGAAACTTAATTTTCTGTAATGGTTTGTATCGTAAAAAGCACTATACAAATAAACTTGAATTGAATTATTGTTCAAGTGCATTGTTTTTCTTAGTTTGTTCTGTGGACTGTGAAATAAGCATTCTTTGTTTACCAACCATAATTGTAGTCAAGCACCTTCTATCTATCAGTCTTTCCATCCATCCATCCATCCATCTGTCTATTTGTCCATCCATTCCTCCATCCATTAATAGTTCTATCTTATCCATTCATTTTTCCATCCAACCGCCATTCCATCTTGTCCATCCATCCATCCATCCATCCGTCCACCATTCTATCTCTCATCCATCCATCCATCCATCCATCCATCCATCCATCCACGCATTCATCGTTCTATCTTATCCATCTATCATCATTCTATCTTATCCAGCCATTCTTCCATCCATCCACTGTTCTATCTCATCCATCCATTCATCTATCCATTCTTTCATCCATACTTTCATCCATGCATTCATCATTCTATCTTATCCATATATCCATCATTCTATCTTATCCATCCATTCTTCCATCCATCTTCTGTTCCATCTTGTCCAATCGTCAATCCCTCCATTCGTCAATCCATCCATCGTTCTATTGTCTGTCCATCCATCCATCCATCCATCCATTATTCTGTCTTGTCCATCCATCCATCAATCCATCCCTTTAAAAACACTAAGGCAAAACTTCACCTGTGTGTGTAGGGTTTAAAAGCGGTGGAGAGCAGCATAAAGAAAGAGAGTGATCTTCCAGCGGCTGACCCCAGCACACCTATCCCTCTAAAATATGAGGAGCGGAGTCAGAACGGAGCCAGAGATGTGGAGCAAGAGATCGCTCTGCTGCTGGACAGAGGTCAGTCATCCTATCCATTCAGTCCCTCAGAAACTGATTTCTCTTCCACTGTTTGATCATTTACCGTGTTCCTCTTCATCTTGGGTCACACAGTGGGTCCGTGTAACGAGGAGCTGAAGGTGCCGACCCGCTCTGGGATGTTACCTGGCACATGGCAGCACCGCATGAAACTGCAGCTGTTCCTGAAAGCGTCAAAAGCATACTATGTTTTGTCAGATGCTGCAACCAACCTGCTGAAGTACGGACGGGCCCTGCGCTATATCAAACTGTCTCTGCAGTGCCACGGTAAGAACAAGCAGCTCAGTGTTGTCAGAAAAGACATGCAGTGCTGTTCAAAAGTTTGGGCTCAGTACGATTTTTGATTTTTTTTACAGAAACACAACTGTTTTCAACATTAATAATGAGAATTGTTTCTTAAGTAGCAAATCAGCACATTAGAATGATTTCTGAAGGATCATGTGACACCGAAGAATGGAGTAATGATGCTGAAAATTCAGCTTTGCATCACATGAATAAAATTTATTTTAAAATGCATTCAAATAGAAAACAGTTATTTCAAATTGTATATTTCACAATATTAATGTTTTTAGAAGCTTTGGTGAGCATAAGCGAATTCTCTCAGGAACTTTTAAACATCTTTTAAACACCAACCTCAAACTTTTGAAGAGTAGAGTCTACACATGTGCATGTTTGTATTAAACCAGTAATTTTAAAATATATATTTTAGAGAATGTTAATTAAGCATCTTATTTGGAGCTAATCGGTTCAAACTTGAACGTTATGTGCTTTCTCTCTCTTCCTATAGATGCGTATTGCTCCATAAATGGTGGTCTCCACCCACAGGTGCTTCTGTTCCACTGCCAGTGTCTTTCTCTGTGTGGAGATGTTCAGCTCATGTTGGCCCAGAATGCCTCAAACAGAGCTGCGTATCTGGAGGAATACAACTACCAGACTAAAGATGACCAGGAGATCCTCCACTGCCTGCACCGCGAGAGCTCCTGCCAAGGTCTAAGTGCTTGATCACACACTCTTTTACTGAAGTGATCATAAAATGGTTTGATGAGATTTCACTGCTCTTAGGAGATGAATTGGATACTAAAACTCGTCGAAGAGACATTGTCTTATATATTGACACTTTTTTTCCTTCCTCAGCCTTTAGCATGGCCACTGATCTGGCCTTAGACCCAGAGTACCAGCTGATCGTCAGCAGCAAGTGTTACGAGGCCGCCCACGACCTTTTGACCTCAGGAGTTCTGAAGGACCAGGAACAGGAGCAACTGGGTCAAGTTCTGAAACGGCTCGGTAACATCCGCAACGAGATGGGCGTCTTCTATATGAACCAGGCCGCGGCCATGCAGGCGGAGAAACAAGGAGGTGAGGGCTTCTTGGGTTTCTATAAGAGGCGGTTTATCAAATCATTTGACAAACAGTTGGAGAGTTGTTTGTGAGGTAAAGCTTTTTCTGTGTCCAGTGCGCAGGAGCGTGTGCGTCGCCGAGCAGGAGCTGTGGAAGAAGAGTTTCTCATGTTTTGAGAAGGGCATGCAGGATTTCAATGCGATTTCAGACTCCGTGAACACAGCCCTGCTGCTGTGTAACATCGGTCGACTCATGCGTATCTGCGCTCAGGCTCACTGCGTCACGACATCAGAGCACAGCCGTGGCGAGTTCTCACCAGAAGAGACCCTCTACTACAACAAGGTTAGTCTCACATACAGTCTTGGACATGCGGTGTCATTATTGTTAGATTAGGTTAGATTCGATTAGATTAAACTTTATTGTCATTGAACGTGAGGTACAAGGCAACGAAATACAGTACAGGGGAGGAAGAAATAAAGCATTACATGAGGGAGGGGAGGAGAAAACAAACAACCCTCAGACTATGCTCCTTTGGGAGTACAGTGTGGGAACAGGAAAAACACCTCAGCAACAAAAGCACATAAGAAATACAGCATGAAAAACACACAACTTGCAACAGGGGAGGGGAGTGGGGGGGTGGAGGGAGGAGGTAACCCAGCACAGGCAAGCACCCATCCGGTCCTGCAGTCATTGTTATTATTATTATTAAAAGAAATATAATAATCTTAATGTAAAACACTTATCCAAGGGATGTACAAGTAAGAAATTATTATGATTATTAAACATTCTCTTAATATAAGATGTTGTATTTACAAGAGAAACAATAATACAATAATAATTCTTTATTATTTCTATATCCCTTGAATTGAAGTGTCTTTTATTAAGGTTATTATAAAAAGATCATTATTTTTTTTTATAATAATAATAATAATAAATTCTAATTTATATATTCCATGGATAAGCAGCCTGTATTAAGATTGTTGGGGAAATTATATTATCTAATTATTGTGTTAATATAATAATAATTATTCTAATAAATATTATAATACATATGTAAATTAAGACTTTTATCTACTTTTTTATCCATCTGCAAATGGGAAATAATAATAATAATTGTTTTTATTATTTATTAAATTATAAGTATTATTAAATAAAATCATATATATATATATATATATATATATATATATATAAATTTGTTATTATAAATATAATACAAATTATTATTGTTCTCTTGTAGATGGAAAAGTTGATACAAGTGTCTTATATTAAGATTATTATTATTATTATTATTATTATTATTAATAATCATAAGAAACATATCTAATTTTTAGCCATCTGCAAATGTAAAATTGTTATTTTATTATTATTAATAGTAACAATAAGAATATTTATTATGATTATACATTATTCTTGCAGTCGGATACAAAGTGGATACCACTGTCTTATATTAAGATTATTATTTTTAGATTGTTTAGTAATAATTTAGTATTAATAATATAATTATGTTAATATTTATTAGTAGTAGTAGTAGTAGAAGTATTTGTAGTTATTTCTCATTTTTATCTTACTTGGATAAAAGTGTCTTCAAAATTAATTTGTGTAAAATACCAAATCTATAATAAGACCAGAAAGAAGGTCCTTGTCATTGTAGCTGCATCACATTAGCAGTCTCTCTCTCTCTCTCTCCCTCCCTCCCTCTCTCTCTCTCTCTCCCTCTCTCTCTCTCCATCAATAGGCGATAGATTACTATCAGCGGGCGCTGAAGTCTCTGGGCTGTCGGGAGAGTCACTCAGCCGTCTGGGACTCTGTTAACTGGGAACTCTCTACAACCTATTTCACATTAGCCACACTCCTCCAGGACTATGCGCCACTGTCCCGTAAAGCACAGCAGCAGGTACACACACACACACACACACAGACACACACACTTTATTCTGTCTGTACAGACTGCGGAAATGATGAACTCCACTTGACATGAGCGTACCGTGTTTCAGATCGAAAGGGAAGTTACAGAGACAATGATGAAGTCCCTGAGATACTGCGACCTGCAGACGGAGTCCGCTCGCCAGCCGCTCTACCAGTACAGAGCAGCCACTATCCACCACAGACTGGCTTCAATGTACCACAGCTGCTACCGCAACCAGGTACAGCATCAAACACGTGCATCTCTACACCTTTATCTTTTTACCTTTATCTAACATGTTCCCACATGGGTCTCGTTTCTCTCTGTCAGGTTGGAGACGAGAGCGTCCGTAAGCAGCACAGAGTTCAGGCAGAGCAGCATTACAGTAAGGCTGTGCGGCTCTTCATTAGTCTGAGTGACGCCCCATGCGAGCTGCTTCGCACGCTTCTGGAGAGAGTGGCCTTCGCTGAGTTCACCATGGCAGGTGAGAAACGCACACTGCTGGGAGACTTCGATAGGACACGAGTAAACCTCTTATCGGATGTTTTGTTGTGTTTTCCAGGTCAGAACAGCAGTGCTGTGAAACTGAAAACTCTGACGGGAGCGCTAGAGATCATGTGTGAAACACGTCACGCTTTCAAACTCATTCATAAAGAGCTGCTGGAGCAACAGGAGAAGGTATATACACAGACATATAATAATAATAATAATAATAATAATAATAATAATATAGTTTATAAATCCCTGGATAAGTGTCTTATATTAAGATTATTTAATTAAGATTGTTAATCATTAATTATAATAATAATAATTATTATTATTTCTCATTTATAAGTTTGGATAACCTTGGATAAAAGTGTAATATATTAAGATTATTATATAAGAATTAATATTTATTATCATTTCTATTATTAGTAATATTAATAATAATTCATTTGTAAATCCCCTTGCATTAACCTGTAATGATTATTATATTAGTATTTTTTTATTATTAATAATATTTATCATCATCAGTCTTATATTATGTGTCTTTTATTTTTGTTTAAGATTTTGTTTATTATTATTCATAGTCACATTATTATTATCAACAATAATGATTTCTCATTTGTAAGTCCCTTGGACAAAAGTGTCTTATATTAATATTATTATATGAATTATTAATAATAATAGTAAATCATTGTTTCTCATTTATAAGTCTCTTGGATAAAAGTGTACTATATTAGGCTTATTATATAAAGGTTAATTTTTATTATCATTACTATTATTAGTAGAAATAATAATTTATTATTTGTAAGTCCTTTGCATTAATGTGTCTATAAAGATTATATTATTCATCCTCATTACCATCATAATTTCTCCCTTGGACAAAAGTGTCTTATTTATTATTATTATTTATAATAATAATAATAATAATTATTATTTTATTAACAATGATGATTTCTCATTTGTAAGTCCCATAGACAAAAGTGCCTTATAATGATATTAGTATATGAATTATTATTATAATTATTATTATTTATAATAATAAAAATAAAAACGTTGTTCTCTATAAATACATTGTTCCCTTTGTTGAATGGTCAGTTTTACACTGTTATGTGATGTTGACAGATGTTGACACCAGAAGACTCAGACAAACCTGAAGAGCTTCACTCAGATAGTTCTTCTTCCTCTGAGCTCGACACAGAAGAGGTTGTGAAGTTAATTGGCATCTTTGAGCCCAGTTTCTCCTTCCTGCTGTTGCAACTGATTAAACTCAGCACTGCAAGCAAACGCAAAGTCAGGTGAGAGAAGCAAAAATATACATACTTCAGCTGTATACCTCAGTACCTTATTCCATATGAACTCAGGTTGTGCTACAGATCAGTGTTATTTTGGTATATATTCATGTTTTTAATCAGTTTTTAGTTTTACATTTTTCTTTTTAATTTAAGTTTCAGTAATTTTGTTGTGTTTGAGTCAATGCAATGCAATGTTTTTTTTTTTTTTTTACATCAAAATAAAATTTTCCCCCTCATTTTTTAATTCATGTTAACGTTTGATTGGTTTCACCTATCTTTTTTTTATGGTTTTAGTTACATATCCAATCATATTGAAGCAAATGTCATTATAGTTTTTGATTATGTGGTGATTTTGTGTTCTCATAAGCAGTGGTAAAGAAGAGGAGCAGGTGAAGATCTACAAGAGCGTATATTCTCGCTTCCTGCGGGCCGAAAAGTCTGTCCCGCTCATCCAGAGGGTTTCCCTTTTCATGGAGCTGCTGGATCAGCTAAAAACACCAACAGGAAGTGATGAAGCAAGATCATCATCATCTTGAGACTTCTAAGTGACATCATTAATGCCAAGCATGCAACAGTTTAGAGTCTAAAAATCAATCTTGATAGTTTTGGAAAGTGACTTGTAAATGAAAACACAACCCTCACCAGCAGTGCCTTTCTTATGCTCACACTGTGCTGGATTTCCTACAAGAGTTTGGTTGATAATTATGGTAATAAATCCAAACTCTACGGTTGTTTGTATAGCAGATATTTATTGCTAATGAGAGAAGATGTACAAAATGTGAACCTTTGTTTTTTTTTTAACCACCCTTACAGGCTTTTCTCTTTCTGGTGCATAAATAAGCTTATGAATTGTATAAAAACAAATGCAGGTTTTCAATAGAAATGTGCAATAATGTTTAAAGGTCAGTGCAACAGGGGTGATTATACAGATACTGTGTTGTGATCATTTGTAATTGCTTGGCTTTTAAATCTTGAATAAAGTTCAAACTGTTCAAAGTAATTGTCATGTATTTGTTTTGCTTTTTTCTTCAAAACTTAAACACTAGTTTAAAGTTATATGACATGCGCTGACATGTATTTCAGCCTTATTATTAAGGCAATGAAAGCAACTGCATAATCCTGTCCAATTTAGATTAAAATCCAGCGCAATTTAATGCATTGCACGTAACGTTTTCCCCAAATTCAATCCAAAACTATATGCTTAAAAGTATTAATTCATAACATTTGCTTCGTAAACGCACATTGAATAAGAAAGGAAAAGAAATGCCTGAGTATCAACGCTCGAGTCTTCTTAATTAATAGTAATTAGTTACCTGTTACTCATTTCGTTTGTTTATTTTACTACATTATATATTCAGTAAACCTCATTGGGATTACTGGTAATGAGAATAAAGCAAAAGCAAAATAACGATTTCCCCCCCCCATAACCTTATACGGGAAATGGATCACCATAAACGGGATTTTTATTTAAAAAATAATCACTGAAAAAAACGTAATGACTGTTACCTTATCAAAATGGCCTCTCGATGTGGACATTTTCAGAAAGAGCATTGTGGGAGCTTGCTGGCGTCACATTCACTAGCCAATCAGCATCTCACAATATTTCCGTGCCGTGAACTTTGGCGCGCCACTTTGAAAGAATCGTCTCATCAATGAATTGAGGCGATCATAAGCATTGATCAGCTTTAAAGCCGCTGTAAAGAGATCAGTGAGGACGTTGCTATAGTACTACAGCTGTTCGCGCGCAGGTAGTATTTGTTATTCATTAGATGCGCGTATATATGAAGTAATCTGCTGAAGCGATCCTGCTAAGTGGACATGATGACGTCTACAAAAGAGATCAAGCGTAAGTTATTTTCTATAGAAGTTCATCATAAATAATATAATTTTTTGACATCGGCTGTGATTTATTGTTGTTATTTGATCCGTACTAAGGAAAAATGTGTATTTCAATTTAACTCGACACCTCCCAAATGTTTTTTTATTTATTTATTTGATTGTTTACATAAGTGTATGTCAGGTATAATTTCCGTTAATATGATTAAACATACATATTTACATAACTTTGTGTGTGTATGTTTGTCATAGTAAATTATATATATTTATATAAGTGTATATATGTGTGTGTGTGTGTGTGTGTTATGTAAGAACAATATACTAAAACAATACTACATCTTAGTTGTTTAAATAAACACATTAACACAGTAAATTATATATATATATATATATATATATATATATATATATATATCCTTTAAAAATTATCTTAGTGATATATTATTAGTACATAAAATACTGCATCTTATGGTGAATATATTTTTAGTTTACTGTGTCAGTGTGTTTAAACAACTAAGATTTTGTCTAATTTAGTAAAATTAGCTGTACATATATAATACAAAATGCATGTGTGTATATAGGTGTATAAGTTGCATTCATTCATTCATGTGATTGCAGAACTACAGAAGGCCAAGAGTAAAGCTCAAAGCAGCAATAACCTGAAAGAAGAAGCCAATCTTTGCAATCAGCTCGGGGAGGTTTACGCTAAAACAGGTAAAACAGAGAGTGAAGCCCTTAAAAATAAAAGCCCTTAATTGGTATAGGTGTACTTTCTTAACCGAAAGGCTGTAGGTTCAAACCCTAGAAGTGTTACTCAGTGAAATTTCACTATGATTGTGACAGTTGATCTCAGTTGAATGAAGGTATTGTAATCAGCTTGGCAAATGTGTTTTCTAGGCGACTATCGCTCTGCTATTGAAGAGCATCGTCAGGAATTGGAGCTGTCTGAGATTCTGCATGATGTGATTGGCTCCGCTGTGGCCAATAGAAAGATTGGAGAATGCTATGCAGAACTGGGGAACATCGAAGCTGCTCTGAAGGTTTGCAAGTACATCTTAGTTATAATCGGAGAGATTACATGGAGTCATTCTCACATAGAGTTTCTCTCTCAGCACCAGAGGCTTCATCTGAATCTGGCTCGATCTGTCCATGATGCGGCAGAGGAGCAGAGGGCACTGGCCACTATTGGACGAACATACCTCTTCCTCTTTGATTCAGATAATTCACGGGACAGCTTGAAGCATGCTGAAGATGCTTTCAAGAAGAGTTTAGCCATTGTAGATGAGCGGCTGGAAGGTTAAAGAATTAATTCATGCATATTAAATGCTACGGTTTACCTGGTTAGAATAGTACAGCTAGTATGTAATATGATGATCTGCTATGTTTGCTATGTATCAGGTACCGTATCTTCACGAGAGCTGAGTGAGATGAAAGCCCGTCTCCTGCTGAATCTGGGCTGTGTGTATGATGGAATGAAGGAACCGCAGCGATGCAGTGACTTCATACGACAGAGCATCTACATTGCTGAGTAAGTTTTTTTTCTTTTCTTTTTGGTCTGTAAACAAAAATGCTTTAAAAATGTTTACTACTGGTCAAAGCTTTAAAATAAGACTTTTTATGTTTTTGAGAGAAGTCTGCATTTATTAGATTGAAATAACATTAAAAACAGTAATATTGTAAAATATTATAGCAATTAAAAAAAAAAAATGTTTTCTATTTGAATATATTTTAAAATGTAATTTATTTCTGTGATGTTGAGCTGAATTTTCAGCATCATTACTCCAGTCTTCAGTGTCACATGATCCTTCAGAAATCATTCGGATATACTAATTTGCTGCTTAAGAAACATTTATGATTATTATCAATGTTTAAAACAGTTATGCCACTTGATAGTATTTGTGGATACCATGATACACTATCATATTGATAGGATTAAAAACAATAATAATTTTTATTCAAAAGTGGCAGTAATGACATTTATAATGTTACAAATGATTTCTTTCAAATCAGTGCTGTTCATTTTAACTTTTTGTTAACCAAATTGAGAAACCTACAATGGTTTCCACAACATTTTTATAGCTGCACTTTTTTTTTCTAAAATTGATAAATGCTATAAAATTACTGTAATTTAACCACTTTCATGTCATGAAAATAACATTGGTAGCTGGTTAAAGTAAACCAACAAACAAACTAAGCAACCAATGAACTGAAATGTTGAGTTTCTAAAATCTGAAATTCAAAATAATTGAAATGTAAGATTACTAAAAGTATATAACTAAATGTAAACTTTATATAACAGAATAATGTAAATATATTTTTTTAGGACACAATTTTTAGTAGGTTAAGAGGGTTTTATAATACAAATTAATGATATTTGTTTTTATGATTTGAGTTTCAATATAAATAAAAGAGCAAAATTTCACTGTAGAATGAATTAGATAATATGAAAGTCTTCATTGCACTTAAGTTGGTACAAAATCTGACCTCTTTCCCTGTAGGAAAAACCACCTTCTAGAGGATCTGTATCGTGCCAACTTTAACCTGGGCAGCATTCACTTCCGCAACGGGCAACACTCGCGCGCCATGCGCTGTTTCGAGCAGTCGAAAGAATGCGCCCGCAAAATGAAAGACAAGTTCAGTGAGAGCGAGTGCTTCCATAGCATCGGCAAGGTGACAGTCCCACGACATCTCCAGACAGCATCATCATCAGCATGTGCTGGCCTTTACCGGTGTAGTTTGTTGTTTCCTGTCCCCTTCGAAGGTTCTTGACAGGTGTATTTATTTTTTTGGTGTGTATATCTTCAGATATTGCTTCATCTTGGTGACTTTGCGGCGGCTCGGCGTTCTCTGAAGAAAGCCTTCTGTCTGGGATCCCAGCAGCCGTCTGATCGTGAGGCCGTCAAGAGAGATTTCAAACATGGTGAGATGAAGATGAACATGTGTGACTGAGCGACTCTGAGTTTTTGTCAGATCAGGAGATCTGAAAGCGGTTTATCTCTTAAAGCTGCTCAGTTTAAAGGGACACTGAGTAGGAATTACTCCCATCTAGTGGTGAAATTGTATTTTGCATTCAAACTAATTTTGCTCTCCAGCGCCTCGCTTTTTCAAATGCGCGTTGCATCTACGGTAGGCGATATGTACCAAAAAGCTTTGACAGGATGTATTCTAATAGCACTTCGTCGAGTTTTCCTTCAGGTGAACAGGTGTGTTATTTCAAACAAACTGCAACATGACAACTAACAAACGAATGTTACAGTATGAATTACTGACTGTGGAAAACATGAAATATTGTAATTAGTAGTTATGTCTAATTTATTAGTTATATTTTCTGAATTATATGCATTGTTAGATATAAAAAAAAATATTATAATATAGACTGTAACACTGACTTACCTGTCGAGAAGAAAACTGGCCACTTCAGCGTCTCTTTTGAAATCTTTATCAAAGAATTAGCTCTTTCCACCTAGAAAAAACTTTCCCCGACATTAACTCTTGTTTTCTGTAATCTACGGTCACGTTTCCTTTTACGTTCTATTTTTGACTGTTTTGGCGACGATGTTTTCTTATCCTGTGGCGCGGCATATGTATGGTCCATAATAAGAATGCAATCCAGACTTTTAAACTTGCCGGTGCAGTTTCAAGCGCCTCTCACTGCTCTGCACCTGCGTTTCTGGCTCTGACCGAAAACGCGCTGTGGAAACGCGTTGGCTTAGTACTTTTTGTCCCTCTCTGCTATTATAGTTTTGCAAGATGGTGGAACTACATGGAAGCCTCCGTCAACCTACCCGTCCCATGTATATAAAGATAATAAATTCTTCATTTACAAGGATTAGTTTAAACATTGGCATAGGTATTTGTACACCATTGAGGGCATATTTATGAATAAAAATATTGATTTTAGATAATAAAATACCTAAAAAGTTACTTATTGTCCCTTTAAGGCTGAATGCTGATCTCAGAGCATAATAGATTTTTTTTTTTGTTTGAAATGTTGGCTTCTAATCACAGTATTAGCAGACAATGACATGATGTTTGACTGAATGTGGGTCTGATGCAGCGATTCGGGGCTGTCAGCTGGAGCAGACGGCGACCGAAGTGACCGATAAGTTTTCCCATGAGGCCATGGATCTGTCAGAGCAGCTGGGAGATCTTTACTGTAAAGTGGGCTGCTATAACAAAGCTCTGGAAGCTTATCAAGCACAAGTAAGATGTAGCACAATACCCCCAAAAACCATTTTTTATATATTGCATCCATATTTTAACCTGTTAACCTTCTAACTGTCACTCACGTTTTTGAAGATAGACTTGAATGTGCATGATACAAACCTAAATTTTTATAATTCATGACTGAAAACATTTTGTAACATGATTTTGATGTGCCATTTACATGGTAATGCAATGTCTGATTTTAAAATGGGTTTTGAAGGATGAATTTTGAGATTTTATGTTTTCAAGTGATATATAACTTCTGATGATTTCTAAAATGTGATAGAGAAAAAGGCAACGAGGAAGTCTTTTTTTTAAACAAAGGTCAAAGCTCCTTTTGTAATGTAGATTTCTGAGGGTGCACTCGTGTCATAAATTAATCTATTACTTTTCCTACATAATTTTTAACAAAAAATATTGGCAAAATATATATTTGGGAGTCTTAGACCTTTCCAACGATATATAGTTTGTCAAGATTAGATTAAATTTGATTGTAATATAGTATAGTCAACGTAGGCGTCCCGTACAGTTAATAGATCTACATTACAAAAGGAGCTTTGACCTTTGTTTAAAAAAAAGACTTCCTCGTTGCCTTTTTCTCTATCTCATTTTAGAAATCATCAGAAGTTATATATCACTTGAAAACATAAAATCTCAAAATTCATCCTTCAAAACCCATTTTAAAATTAGACATTGCATTACCATGTAAATGGTACATCAAAATCATGTTACAAAATGTTTTCAGTCATCAATTATAAAAATGTAGGTTTGTATCATGCACATTCATCTCTATCTTCAAAAACGTGAGTGACAGTTAACAGGTTAATTGATTATTTTGGTTGTTTATTTATTTTCAGTTTATTCTGTGTAAGCTTTATTTGACCTCATGTGTTTTTGCATCAGCTGGTGTGTGCCGAGGTTTTAGGAAAGCCTGCTCGTGAGTTAGCCGTCATTCATGTGTCGCTGGCGGCCACGTACACAGATTTGCGACAACATCACAGGGCCGTGGAACAGTACAGACAAGAACTAAAGCTGAGAGTGGGCAACCCTAAAGAGGTAACAGCCAGAGATCAGAAACTCCTCATACACTGCCTACTACTCCGTTAATGTATCAAACCTGCTGTGCATCATCTTCAGAGATTGTGCAACATTTTTCAGTGATTGTCTTGTGTTTGTGTTTTTCAGGAGTGTTTGACGTGGTTGAACATAGCTGGTTGTGAGGAAGAGACCGGGCAGCCAATGGAGACGCTCGATCAGAGTTTCAGCGCTGCTCTGAGCTGTGCTGAGAGATCAGGACTAAACAAACTACAGGTTGGATAAAAGAATGCGCACACATACAGTAGTTTAATGTGCAGGAGCCTCACTGTGTTTATGATCTGAAGAGGTTTACTTGTAAAAAAAAATGTTGCACTGGCTAGTGGTCAGCCACAATGCTGATAAATCCTTTAGAAAGCAGAGTCGCAGATGTATAGACAATATATGTCTATACATCTATATATGTAGACAATATATTTTTGTATAAAATATATAATTTTTTTATTTTATTATTATTATTTTTTTTTACATATTATGTATATTCATACATATTTTAATAAGTATATTTATGTTTTTGGCAACACTACAATGCATTAACTTATAATGAGCAAAACTTTTGTTACAGTATTTAGAAATCTTTTTTAATTCAATCATGAATAGCGCCCTTGAGGAAGTCCCTCGACTCAGTCATTGAACCTATAAATTAAACCGTGATGTCACTTTGAATTCGAGGGTATTTGCTAAATGAAGATGGATGTGTGATCTCAGAGGCGTGTTTTGAGAGGCTGGCTGCAGGCCCAGCGGCGCTGTGGCTCCTCACAGTGTGACGACACCGAAGCACGGCTGATGGAACTGTGTGAGCGCGATGGACTGAGACTGGAGGACAGTGAGGAGGAGGATGAGGAAGAGGAGGTGGAGAACAGTGAACCACTGGAAGACAGTGACATAGAGTACTCTGACTCTGGTAATACAGACACACACCACGTACAGTTTAGTTTTAATGCATTTTATGAAGATTATTGGAATGCAGATAATGTACTGTAGTAGTGTTAGTGTTATTTTAGTATTAGATATTTACCTTGTAGTATTTATTAATATTTTGAATTAGCTTGTACATGTATTTCCAGTGTTCATTATTTTATTTAAAGTTTTAGTAATTTTGTTTGGCTGCTTTTGCCATTTTCATTAAGCTTTAATTTATTTCATTTCAGTTTTAGTTTTGGTATTTCAACAATCTTTTGAAAAATTTAATTCAGTTAGTGGCTAAGGCAATCTTTCTCATCTTTTAAATTTAAATGTTTCATATATTTTATTTTTACTTAACTCTATATGATTTTATATGTACAGTTAAGAAGTTATGCAGTATGCAATGCAGCATTTTCATAATGAAAAAGAAAGTTTTGGTCCATGACACGCAGCCAATGTTAGTTGCTCCAAATAATGTTCCCTCTTTTGAGGAAATGGTCCAACATGACATTTCTTCAAAACCTACAATGCCTCCAACCCATGGCAAAAATGTGTATATGAATTACTTGTATCAAGCACTCTATGTCTAAAGATGTTAATTCATGCATGTTATCAGGATGTCTGTTCATGTCTGAGTGAGTGAATGATCTGTTTGTGCAGATGAGGATCTGGAGGGTTATGATAAGACCGTGACGGGCAGGAGGAGGACTCAGAGGGTGAGATCTCAGAGACTGGTTTATTCTCTTCTGATTTGTTGTTTGTTCATCTTGTTTGTTCGGTGTTGTTTGTGCAGTGGAACCGACGGAATGAGAAGGGCGAGACGCTTCTGCACAGGGCCTGTATAGAGGGAAACCTGAAGCAGGTTCAGTACTTGCTTGACCAGGTGTGTTTGGCTTTTTAAGAGTGGAATAGCTTTAAAAGATTTGTGCTTTGGCATTTCTTGAGAATGTATTTGATGCGTGTGTTTGTTGTTCTCTGACAGGGTCACCCAGTTAACCTGAGAGATTACTGCGGGTGGACTGCTCTGCATGAAGCCTGTAACTACGGTCATCAAGGTACTGCAGCCTGCAGTTTAACATGTATAGTATAGGTGTAGCTCATCGGAGGGACTGAAATCTGTTTCTTTCAGAGATTGTAGCTTTACTGCTGGACCGTGGAGCAAATATAAACGACCCTGGAGGTCGAGACTGTGAGGGTGTCACACCCCTGCATGACACCCTAAACTGTGGCCACTTCAGTGTTGCACGACTGCTGGTAGAGAGAGGAGCATCGGTCACTGTTCGCAATGGCAAGGTCAGGCAAACACATGCTACACAAACCTATTAACAATAAACTTTAATGTGGCATCTGTTGAATTTGTATAAAAAAAAAAAAGAATCTTGAAAGAAATGCATCACAAGCGGCAAAGTCATTATCATTATCATAAAGACATGAACAACATTAGTTTTGATTCTTTCTTTTTTTTTTTTATTCTATGCACAATTTTCTTATATGACCATACATACTTCTTTATAGGGCCACACTCCTCTGGACACCCTCCGTCAGTGGTTTAAGACTTACAGCCGACAGCTGGACCAAGAGACAAAACAGGAGTGTTTGGAGACCGAAAAACTCATCAAGAGAGCTCTTTCAGGAGACGGTGAGCAGATAAACATTACTGATTTATTTTGCAACATGTGACCCTGGATCATGAAAGCATTTTTAAATCACTAGGGGTATATTTTTAGCAATAGCCAAAAAAATCAAGTGTCCACAAATAATGATTTTTCTTTTATGCCAAAAGTCATTAGGGTATTGAGTATAGATCATGTTCCATGAAGATATCTTGTACATTTCCTACAGTAAATATATCAAAACCTTTTGATTTATAAAATGCATTGCGTAGAACTTCATCTGAACAACTTTAAAAGTGATTTTCTCAATGTTTAATTTTTTTTTGCAGATTTTCAAATAGTTGTATCTCTGCCAAATATTATCCTGTCCTAACAAACCATACATCAATGGAAAGGCTATTTATTCAGCTTTCAAATGATGTATACATCTCAATTTAGAAAATTTGACACTTAAGACTGGTTTTGTGGTCCAGGGTCACGAATGGTTCTTAAATGGCTGACAGAAAATGTATTGCTAATTATATGAATTTTTGCATGTTGATGGTGACACATGATGAGACAATCACAAAATTACTAATAAATGAAACTCATATTTTAAACAAGAATTACTCCAAAATGTGCATTATTCATCACAAGTGAGAGCTATCACACATTGGGTTGATGCTGATCATCTCCATTTTGGCTTATTTATCAACCCAAAATAGAATAGAACGTTTGATTTACTTGAGAAAGTTTTGGCACTTTCAAAAAACAGAAATAACTCTGAGTACTCCTGGTTTTCTCCTGTAGTCTCAGTTGTGTCAGCGCGTCCGCGGCAGCAGAAGGAGCTTCAGGACAGTCAGCTGTTTGATGCTGAGTATTCAGAGCCGCTGCTGCAGGAGTCACTGCCCTCACGCCAGCAGATCACTCCCTGTCCCGCTCCAACCGTCCCAACTCCAAAAAACTCTGCTCCGGGACACAGGAGCACCTCAGGCCCAGCCCGCCGGCCACGAGGAATGGAAGTAGATGTTTTGTATGGGGTAATGTTGCTTAGCTTTCCATTTACATTTTTCAAATTGTTAAGCAAGAATACATTTAATTAATAATTTTTGCTTCAGAACGAGAGCAGTTCTTCGGATCATTCCGACGTGGATTGCTCATTCAGTCCTCTTCGTCCCGTTCGGTCAAGACCACGTTCCCCAGCTGTCCAGTCCTCGCAGGAACTCCCACCCAGTCAGGATGTACCCTCTGTATATGAGTTCAGAGAGGCCGTGTTGCCCGCACAGTCAGAGTCGGGCAGACTGGAGTATCAGAAGGCCATGCAGAATCTGGGCAGTGCCAAATCTCGCCTCTTTTCTCAGAGCCTATCAGAGCCGGCCTTTACCAGCACGCCAGCAGTGTCAGCCAATAGCAGAACAGCACTGGTACCAGAGGACCAGTATCTGGCAGATGATTGGCTGGAGGATGACCTGAGGGATGTGCAACCCAAGAAGAGACGGAGAGTTTCTGAGCACAACGTCCCACGTGAAATAACTTCCAGAAATCAAAATCATTTCTCAGTTTCAGCTGAAGTTACTCCTAGAGGTGTTGACATCTATCTATCTATCTATCTATCTATCTATCTATCTATCTATCTATCTATCTATCTATCTATCTATCTATCTATACATACATATACATGTATATGTATATGTGTGTGTGTATATATTTGTGTGTGTGTGTATGTATTTGTGTGTGTGTGTATATAATTTTTTTTGATAATGGTCAATTAAATCCTAAATTTAATGTCCTAACTTTTTTTATATTTATTGTAGTTTTTTTTTGTTAAAGTTATGCAACACACATAAGTTCCTATCACGTTAGTTTCCTTCAACATTTTTATTAATAGTTTCTTACAACATGATTAATAATGCGATTTTAATTAATAATGGTAAGTTAAATCCTACATTTAATGTTTAACTATTAATATTTTTACATTTTTTACCACATTAATTTCCATTTAACTTTTAATGACAGTTTCTTATATTATGATTTATATGGTAATATAACACATTTCATGAAACACTTTCAAAAGTAACATTTCCTAACACTGAAATTAACATTCATGAAATGGTTTCTGAATACTTGTTTCAGATATTTTTGTATAATATAATATAATGTAATATAATATAATGTGATATTAATATAATATAATTAATAGACAGATATCAATGATGCTAAACTGTTTAACTGCCTGTTCACTATTTCTCATAGCAGTTCAGAGTTCCTCCAGTAGGGGGCTGTCTCTGAAAAAGGGCCCTAATAAGCCACGGCAGGTGAAGATGAATCAAATGCCTGGGATGGTGAATCTAGGCAGGAGGGAGGTCAGCAGGTCACAGAGTCCAATCATGACCCACGAATCTGAGCCCATCCATGACCATGCACCCCCTACCCATCAGACGATGGTAATGCAGACCTCACTATGCCATTGGCTGTGTTTGGAATGGCATGCTAGTGTACTATAACATGCTAATTGTTATTTTCTGCCTCCAGGACAGGTTTGAAAACACTGGTGTACATACTGTATAGTGCTTACTATATAAAAAATATATGTATTGACATTTATTAAATGTAGAAAGTATTAAAATATGATGCAAAGTAATGAGATTATGTAATATGTTTAATTTATCAAGTGTCAATCAGTTATAATTTTATATTATAATTTTATATTTTATATTTTTATACAATAATTGCAGGTATTCTTCATTTTCAACACTTTAATGTAAAAATGTCATAATTCTTGGCAGTAACAAATCTGGTATTTCTATTTTTGCATAATACTACTCAATGTGTTTGATACTTATGGACTGCTATGTTTACTGAATGCCTTTTTAATGAGTAATGATTATCGTTTTTTGTTTGTTGGTTTTTTTTAAAGGCGCCAGCACCATTCCAGAACCGAACAGCTCATGTTCCTGCACCGATCAGGATGAGGGTCAGAGTTCAGGACAATGTCTTCTTGATTCCCGTTCCTCACAGGTCTGCTGCTGCTCTTGTGTGAATCAGACAGTGTTCTGTGTTTAGTTGTGAGCGTATGTAATTGTAGATGTTGTGCAGTGAGGCAGACTCGTGTACGGTGGCGTGGTTGTGTGATCAGGCTGCTCAGCGTTACTATCAGACGTGTGGATTACTGCCGCGTCTGTCCCTGCAGAAAGAGGGCGCTCTGCTCTTACCCACCGATCCACTGCTGGCTGTGCTGCACACCAATGAAGAGGTCAGAGGTCATGTGTGTTTTTAGACTTTTTGTAGGGTTCTTTTTGTTTGTTTACTTAATGTATGAAAGTCAAAAATTACAGTCATTTACAGAGGTATTGTAGCAAAACAAACACATTGTGGTAGCAAAAGATTTGCCAGGAAAATAATTAATAATAATTATGTATGTATGTGGTTTTTTTTTTTCTTTCAGTTTGGGTGGTCATAAATTTATAGTCTAGTAATTGATATACTTTGTTTTACATTTACAACCTTGATTTACTTTTTTTTTTTTTACCTGATGCATATGCCTGACTTATTAAAGTTTTATATTATATAATGTAATAATTAATGTGTGTGTGTGTGTGTATATATATATATATAATATACACATACACAAACACACACACATTATTACATTATATAATATAAAACTTTAATAAATCATTTATATATATATATATATATATATATATATATATATATATATATATATATATATATATATATATATATATATATATTAATGATACAAAACTCCTTTATTTCCTGTTGTTAATTAGTTTATATCGTTTACTCGTCTACGGTTTCTTCTTTTAATGTCATAATAAACCAAAATAAATTTTTTTTTTTCAGTCTAAGGATGTTACCCAAATCAGAATTGTATGGTGTAGTCATCCAATTACTTTACAGAAAGTACTTCATTATTTTTAAAAAAAAATAACTCTATCACTTTAATAATTAGAAACTTGATGGACACAAACCAAAAAGGTTTTAGGTATTAGTCATAATTACATGATTTAGTAAGGCATCAGTGCAATTGCACGATAACATTAAAAACAAATGACTCATAACAGTTATACATTGTAAGTACTTCTAGATGCATTTGAAGTATGAAATTAAATTCCTGTTTTGTTTTATAGTTCCATGGTATTAACAATGTAGCACAGACTTCTTTTGAGCTTTAAACAAAAGTGTTTTCAAGCTCCAAAATAAAAAAAATAAAAAAATCCCTTAAAGTAGTTCATATCCTTCAAAGTGAGTGCTGTATTGTAAGTCTTCTGGAGTCAAACAGTGTCTTTGTGTGGTGAACCGGCTGAAAGTTTAAGTTGTTTTTCATGACAAATCTTCCGGTTCCAGGTTGTGGCTGAGGTGTGTTCATGGGATCTTCCTCCTCTCCCGGAGCGCTACAGGAAAGCCTGTCAGAGTCTGGCAGTGGGTAAGTGTCTCTTTGTTGTATTAAATGTCTTTCTCGTCACAAAACATTCTGTGAAATTGATCAGAAAGTGTGTTTGTTTCATATGTGTGTGTTAGAGGAGAACCGGCGTGTGTCTCGGCTGTGTGAAGTGCAGGACAGCAGCTCCTGTGTGAACGTCTGTGGACTCAGTTTGCCTCCAGCGTCTCTGACTCCTCTCCTCCGAGCCCTCAAACTGCAGGCCAGCCTCACAGAGCTGCACCTCTCTGCCAATCGTCTGAACAACGACCTGCTTCCGGAGCTGATGTCCGCTGCTGCCACTATGCCCAGACTGAGGATTTTAGACATATCAGCCAATCAGATCACTGGAGAGGGGCTCAGAAAAGCCTCGGACACGTTTGAAACGAGAAGTCAAGCTGCTTTCCCTGTAAGTGTACTTGCATTTAACCAGTAAAATAAGTTTTTCTATTAGGGACAGACATTACATCAGTTTTGTTATCCAAGATTTTTTTAAAGGTTTAAATTTCACTTTACGAAGTTTTTTAACATTAATATTAGTTTCCCTAGCCTGTTTATGGTCCCCCAAAGTTCAGACGGGCGATCTGGAATCTTCCCCATGTCGTCATAAAGGGGAAAGGTTACCCCCCCCTTTCTCTGCTTTGCCCCCCTCGAGAATTTGGAGAAAAAATGGATTCAGTTTATTTTTACATATAATTCTGTCGCAATTAGGGCTGTCACTTTTGTAAAAAAAAAAAAAAAAGACGTTTCCTTTTTCCACGCCAAATAACAGATGAACGTAAAGAGAGTGCTGGAAACGCACAAGTCAGCAATATTTCTTATTTATTGGCATTAGAGCTGTAATCGGGCCTTAAAAGTTAGGCCCGACAGGACCCGAGCCCGACAGATTTCGGCCCCGAGCCTGACAAGTAGATTTTGATTGACAGCTTTTTAAAAGCCCAACCTGTTTACAGCCCGGCATTGTTCAAATGTGCGCATGCACACAGCTCTTTTGCCTTTTGTCACGAATGAGTCATCTATACACGGTTTAACATAAATTATTCATAACTAACGTAGACTAGGCCACTTGGAAGTTGGAATAAAGAAATAAAGTAAGTCCTCTTACTTTAAAATGTTAAAATGTTTTTGTGGAGGAAAATGATTGAATCCACTGTAGATGTCTTCAGTGCGTTCTTCCGCTCAATGATGGTGCGTCATTATTCACTCATTATTCTCATTATAAACACGGTCAAAACTTTTCCACACCTCAGAGTTTGCTTTAGTTGCTGGTGCAACCAAAACATGTTCGCCAGAGGCGAGCCTCCGTTACACCTACTCCGCATTCATTTTCGCATCTTTCTCGCACTAATCGGAGTGCAAGTCCGAGCCCGTGTAAGATGATAGAAACAAAGCCCGAACACGATGGCAAAGATCTTCAGCTCTAATTGGCATGAAGTTTCGTGCAGAAACGGCAACAGGAGTGAAACATTCTTGAAAAAAATATATATATGCAGAGGGGACGGCTACAATAACATAAATGAAAAACATAACTGCAGGCTTCAATCCAGCTGCATTTATGATTAAGGCAATTCAAGGCAATTAGGCTGCGCAAGGTGGGAGTATTATTGCCAATCTTTCCTCACAAAAGCCGGTCGCTGTCAGCTGGCAATGGTGGCTCCTTTTCATAGCTCAGCATCTCCTGTAAGAGGTCGCTTTCGACGTCACTGGGTCTTATAGGCGCGTATTTGCTATTTTCTGTTTAGCTTTCGCAAACCATACTGCACTTTTGGAATCCTTTATTTTATTTTTCTGCTTGTTTGTGAGTTTTTAATTGTTTAATTATTATTTTTTTTTAATTATAGTGTACAGGTCCTTCTAAAAAAATAGCATATTGTGATAGTTAATTATTTTCCATAATGTAATGATAAAAATTTAACTTTCATATATTTTGGATTCATTGCACCCCAACTGAAATATTTCAGGTCTTTTATTGTTGTAATACTGATGATTTTGGCATACAGCTCATGAAAACCCAAAATTCCTATCTCAAAAAATTAGCATATCATGAAAAGGTTCTCTAAACGAGCTATTAACCTAATCATCTGAATCAACTAATTAACTCTGAACACCTGCAAAAGATTCCTGGGGCTTTTAAAAACTCCCAGCCTGGTTCATTACTCAAGACCGCAATCATGGGTAAGACTGCCGACCTGACTGCTGTCCAGAAGGCCATCATTGACACCCTCAAGCGAGAGGGTAAGACACAGAAAGAAAGTTCTGAACGAATAGGCTGTTCCCAGAGTGCTGTATCAAGGCACCTCTGTGGGAAGGAAAAAGTGTGGCAAAAAACGCTGCACAACGAGAAGAGGTGACCGGACCCTGAGGAAGATTGTGGAGAAGGACCGATTCCAGACCTTGGGGGACCTGCGGAAGCAGTGGACTGAGTCTGGAGTAGAAACATCCAGAGCCACCGTGCACAGGCGTGTGCAGGAAATGGGCTACAGAGAAGCAGCACTGGACTGTTGCTCAGTGGTCCAAAGTACTTTTTTCGGATGAAAGCAAATTTTGCATGTCATTCGGAAATCAAGGTGCCAGAGTCTGGAGGAAGACTGGGGAGAAGGAAATGCCAAAATACCTGAAGTCCAGTGTCAAGTACCCACAGTCAGTGATGGTTTGGGGTGCCATGTCAGCTGCTGGTGTTGGTCCACTCTGTTTTATCAAGGGCAGGTAAAGGTAAAGGCAGTGCCACAGGCTGATTGCCTCCATGCCACGCCGCAATGAAGCAGTCATTTCTGCAAAAGGATTCCTGACCAAGTATTGAGTGCATAACTGAACATCATTAATTGAATGTTTACTTTTTTTGTATTAAAAACACTTTTCTTTTATTGGTCGGATGAAATATGCTAACGTTTTGAGATAGGGATTTTGGGTTTTCATGAGCTGTATGCCAAAATCATCAGTATTAAAACAATAAAAGACCTGAAATATTTCAGTTGGTGTGCAATGAATCTAAAATATATGAAAGTTTAATTTTTATCATTACATTATGGAAAATAATGAACTTTATCACAATATGCTAATTTTTTTTTAGAAGGACCTGTACATATTTGGTTAAAATTGATTCCCTATTTTCATTTTCAAAACTTTTTTTGGTTGGTCCGATCGATTGTGCAATCGATTTTGGAACGAAAAGTGACAGCCCTAGTTGCAATGTCAGCACAGACTGACAGACAAACAGACTTTTACGACATGGATTCAACAGCACCGGCACAAACAGTGAGTAACCGTGTTCATTAATGCCTGATCTGTGATCAGTGGTTTCTGATGTGTAGCTAATTATTCAAGTTCACACAGACTTTCTTTCTAAATCATTTAATACTGTTTATGCATCAGTGAATCAAGCCAGTAACTAAACGATCAACTTCACGTTGTTTCTCTTAGTAGTATGAAACAAATCTGTTATTTAAATTGTGATTTAACTACAGAGAGTGATCAACGAACTTTTACTTTATTTTGTTCGGAACTGTCAATCACACATCGCGAGTATATCTTATCTGCATACTTGCCCAAACTGCCGTCATAATGAATGACACGGTTATGATGCACAACGAAGCAGCTCTTACTGTATTCATGTCGATATTGTGTTTGCTGTTATTTGTGGTGAAAGCATTTTGTGAGAGAAAATGCATGTGATGGGAAAAGATAAAAAAAAAAAATGCTATCAACACTTCCACAATTCGTTAATCTCAACAGCTGTATTGGTAAAAAAAACTAGTAAAAGTATTTGATTGTGGTTCCACATGTAATACACATTTTGAATGCAAAGATGTCAGCCAATCACAACAGTTGGTGTTTACTCTGAGTCTCGCAGAAGACACGCCCTTTCAAAAAGAGCATTCAAGACAGAGGACTAAAATCAGGATAAAAAAATTATATTTGATATAAATGATTAAAAATATTTAAATGTAAAACAATTTCAGTACACCTCACGAAACATAAAAAAAAAAAACATTTAAAAAAATAATAATCCACATCATGGGACCTTTTAATGCAATTTTTTTTTTCATATTTGGTGAAATCCGTTGATATCCGAGATTAAATGCTCTTTTCCCTATTTTTACATTTTGAATAACTGTTAACCTTTTATAAAACATCCTCCACATACTAAATTGTAGCATTTGAAATTATTGATTTAAAGTTGTATTTTTTTGTTTTATTTAGATGAAATGGTACAAAATTCAATATCAAGCATTTATATAGCGGAGTTTTAACAAGCATATCTCGTTTTGATCTCTATAAATGCACATTCGTCCCAGCATGCATGAGTCTACAGCAGAAATCTGCACCTAAATATATAAGTGTGAATCTTGTATATCAGATAATTGAGACCGACTTGTCAGGATGTGGTCAGGAGTTTTGCTGCTTTCTGAGAAGAAATGAACTACTTCCCGTTTCGGTTCAGTGGTTTCATGAGGAAAGCATTAATGGTCAAGACTAAAAGAAGTCATGAAATTCACACGTCATGAAAACATGTAAACTGACAGATTACTTGTCGTTTTCTCTCTGACTCCTTTATATTCTCCTTTTGTCTATGTAGTGTCTAGAGGAGTTGATTTTAAGCATGAATCCTCTGGGTGATGGCTGGACACAGGCACTAGTGAGTCTTCTGTCCAACTGTCCCATGCTTTCCGTTCTGTCCCTGCAAGCCTGCGGCCTCTCTGCACGATTCCTCCAGCAACACCGTCTGCTCTTAGCCAACGCTTTGGCCAGTAAGTGCACCATCAGACACGTCTGATCTGAAGTGGTTAGACCTAGTGATTTTTCAACAACACTTTGGATGTGTTAAGTGCACAGCACGAATTCTAAATATGAGTCACCTCTTGGCTGTATGTCACGTCACGTTTACTTTTTTTCTTTTTTTTATGTTCTGAGTCTATTATTTTATGCTCTCACAGGCACTGGGAATATGCGGTCGGTGTGTCTCTCCCATAATGCACTGGGCTCCACTGGTTTCGAGCTTGTGTTGAAGACATTACCGATGCACTGTCTCACACACCTTCAGCTGTCTGCAGTCTGTAGAGGTCCATCTGACCAGCCTGCCATGGAGATCCTCACTAAACTCCTGACACAAGTATGCTGACGTCCTTCTAATCCATCTTAGACTTCTGTGGACTTAGTGTTTTTAAAAAAATGTACAATTTCAGTTTAATACAACGTCTGCTCCTACCTGTCAGTCATCAAAATCAAGAATGTGTGCTGACGATGTTCAGTATGGGTTGTGGGAGAATTAAATCCAGCCCTGATGCCATTTTAATCTGTTTTAAAGTCTGCATCATTCAACTGCTATGTAAATAATATTGACTAAATGTTTGGGTTCCAGGGTGACTGTCCACTCACACACTTAAATCTGTCTGGAAATGGCCTTACGGACCACAGTGTCCTCTTGCTTGCTAGGTGAATCATTCAACTCTTGTCCTACTTATTTGTTACAAAACTTAAAGCATCATTTATATGCTTATCTCAGTTTGCAGCTATATTATAGATATACTTTGGTTATTTTTAGGTGTCTTCCTGTCTGTCCCTCCCTGGTGTCTTTGGACTTGTCTGGCAACCCTTCAGTGACCTCAGTCGGCCTTCAGAGTCTTCTTAACTCCCTCATGGAGGCCCAGCGACCTTTGAACCATCTCAATCTTCAAGGTATTTTCTTTTCTTCCTGTGATATTTCGATTGGACCCCCAGTGTCTTGTCAGCTCGGATGCATTAATTGTCATTTTATTGTGTATTTTGTCTGTGAATCCTGCCAGTGGTTTGGCTTTTGGCTGATAAGAGAAAGGTTGTAGGTTCAAAGCCCTAAATGATGATAATCTTGAGCAAGATCTATAATCTCAAAGGGAATTTGAAGGTACTTTCCCTGTAATGGGTTTACTGACAATTCAGACCTGTGCTATTGCTTTCTGAGCATCTGATCAAAAAATGGGACAGGACACTAGTATGAATATGTCCTTCAGTTTCTGACAAGTAACCAATTGTATTGCTCCAAAAGGGAAGCCCGTTTAGGTAACTGTGCAATTCTGACTTAATAACTTTCAATTCTGACTTTATAACTTGCAGTTGTGAGTTTATATCATGCATTTCTGAGGAAAAAAAAAGTCAGAATTGTTAGATGAGAAAGTTGCAATTATCTTGTTTTATTTTTTATTTAGTGGCAAAAACTATACATTTATGTAAGTGTAAATAGAAAAATAAAGTAAACTGATATATTATACCCAAAAGTTCTTCATACAGTGGACTAACAGTAAAACTGATAAAAAATTTGGTACCACAAATTATTCAAACACTTTGAGCTGACCATGTTTTTCTTAATCATCAAGATGAGTTTGTTCTGACACAGTTTAACTCTGAGCTCTTGACATATTTTATTACCATTTTCTATATCAATATAGAACTATAGCGAAATAAATTGTGATGTGTACAGTAGGTAGCCAACCTAAATGACTACCGGTACTAAAAGAAACCTTGAACAAAATAAGTTACAATAAAACTGCGACATGAAAATAAAATCTGTAGATATAGAACACTTAATAAAAATTACAGACACTTAAAGTAAATTACAATGTTAGTTTAAACACTTGAAAGTGCACTGTTAGGTGTATATCTTCGAACAGGTTCAAATCCCAGATTGCTTTTTTTGCGTATAAAATATATAAAATAATTAATACAGATGTGTGCGTTCTGCAATTAGCTGGTTCATGTTACACCCTTTTTTAATTTTAGATAGTGCATGTCCATTTTCCACTGAGCAATAGTAGTGTGACTGAAATCAGTCCAGCTGGTGAAGGTTGAGGTTTGGGTGTAGTTGTGCATAGCTTGTGGGTGTTGAAATAAAGGTGTGAATCTCTTGTTCTTTCACACTGAGTGCGTCTGCTGAGCAAAAACTAGCAGAACAATTTAGGCAAAGTGTTTTAGGCCTTGGTTTGGCTGTTGCAATTTTTGCAATGGCATACAGAGTATTACATACAATATAATACAATTTTTTTCTCAGGCACCTGAGAGAGAGAGAGAGAGAGAGAGAGAGAAATAGAGAAATAGAGAAACTGTCTGAAAGAGACGCACGTCTGCCAGAGAGACAAACACTTTTGTTCTTTATGTATATGCTGCTTTGTACCGGTTTTAATTGTATGCTTCAGTCGTTTTGGGAATACAAATGTAAAAATATATTCCATTGATAAGAAACTGTCCTGGAGCATCATGTAGACCTAATCATTTTTAGTTTTATTTTTGAGCAATTCCTGGGTTTCGGACAGACATTCAGAGTCAAAACCTGAAATATAAATTCTCACAGAATATATTCATTACCATGCAATACATTGAACCATCTCTTTATGTTTTTTTCTAAATCCCAAACAGAATCCAGACTTCAGAAAAGTGTCAAACTATGAACATGTTTTATAGGCTATTTGGGATCTGAGAAATAAACATGCATTATGGACGTCACAAAAAAAATTGACTTTGTGATTTACAATGGACAAACCAGAAGCAACAATATCTGCAGAATTGAGAAGGATTCACAAAATCACCATTCACAAAATATACAATTTTATTAAAATTTTTGTTTTTGTGTTTCAGAGGAAAAATCAATGTTAAGGATTGCGTCATCTCTCCGTTATGGACCGTTCTGAAATCAGAAATTATGCAAACGCATTTAAAATGCTTTAAAAACTTTAACAGAGGATATTTAACAGGGATGCCCCTCACGTAAGGTTTTTCTAGTTACTAGTAGTCGTTCATTCAAGTTATTATTCAACTAACCGCAAGTTTATATTAAATGAACACGTTCTAATCCATAATGAGCCTTAATATGTTCCCCCCTCAAGCACACACATTAAATTTGCCACAAAGCACAGTAGCCTAATAATTGTGTAAACGATACATTTTAATGATTTATTAATAAACCGTTTTCTTGTCAGCTGCAATATGAAGTTCATGGACATGCCTTTAGAGAGAAATGCAACCTTCACACAGATTACATAATCGGGGAGCATTTGCCTTCGGTTTGAATTGGTTCATTTAAAAGTAGACATTTCAAGCTTTCTGAAGATATATTTCTTTAGGATAATATAACACATTATATTTATTATATAAATAATGCTGCACACCTTTTCAAATCTAAAATATGGCGTAATCATTTTTAACTTCGAGTAAATATAAGCACAGGCTCATAGGCTCGAAATTTTATCCTGCTTGAATTCGTTCTAAGAATCGAGCCAAATTTTCATCTGATTATTAAATATTTTAACTACAGTGTTTGGCTTTCATTTTCCGCCGACTGCAGCCGTCAAATGTAATTTACTTACTGAATAATGTTGAAAGTGTCTGAATACATTTTTGTTTGACTGTATGTTGCAATACCATATCTTGAAGTAGATTTCAAATGAACTTTAAGTGAGGACGCATTTCTGACACAGTTTTCTAAGCATTATGTTTTTGTTAATAAGCTGCATGCAGTCACATCATAATCTTGCAGCATACTGTGTCTCACAGGAAAGCTGTTTGAGAAGCTCGTAAGTGCAAAGCTTGAATCGCTGGATGTGTCATCATCCATCTAAACAAACTGATAATGATTGGTGTTATTGTGAATGTGACTCACCGTGTCCTGTCATATTTCAAGTTCCTCTTGTTTTTCTTAACAGGCTGTCAGGTGTCAGGACCTCTGGGTGATGTTTGTTTAGACAGTCTGTCTGATCACATCCGAGATCTGCGTTTGTGCTCCCAGAGACTCAATAAACTAGACCAGGATGCACTGCAGCAGACCTGGAGACGGAGATCAGAACACGTGCATGTCTTTTCTCGCAACTCCAAATGCATGCTGAGCATCACGGCGACTTCACAATAATCTATTTCTGGCAGTAGCGTTAGTCTAATGGACAAGTGCTTGAAAAAAATTCTGTAAATACTTTCTAATTGTAGAACGTGCTGTTATTGTGTTGTTGTTGTTTTTTTATTATTTTTGTAATTATTTGTATGGACCCATATATTTGTTTAAACTTGTGACTCAAACCCATTTAGTCTTTATGCAAATTGTCTTTATTGCTGATTATTTGCAAAATTATGAGTTTGAAATGGGCATGAGATATTAATGTGCAGTGGTGTTGGACCAAGAAACAGACCAATAAATACTAATTCAAGCATCCTCTGTTTATAAAAGTATCTCCAAGAGCAAAAACGTCACAAAGCAAGAGTTTCATGCATTTATTGTCCATTTAATTAAAGGAAAAAGAGAGCGAGAAAACTGGTGTCAAACCGATTATACAGTATACCACAAATATGCACAAATAAAAACTTGTGATCTCTAAAATCTTAATAGTCTTTCCCAGCTGAAGCGAACACTCGTGGGCTTTCCACACTTGAAATCGTTAACCCTTGGTTATCTTGCTTCTTGTTTTACACTGCTCATAATTTACCAACTAATCCTGGTTATTCATACGCTGACGTTTCGCACTACTTTCTTAAACTCTGGGTTAATGTGCTAGTTTACATATTCGTATGTAAAAAATACATCTCCGTGACGAACGTGTGCTATCAGGATAAGGTTGGCCAAGAAACAAATTGAAAAAGTAACCTATTAAGTGAAAATGTCCAGTTATCGCATTCATGCATTTGTATGAGTGCACAGCTGTTTGTGTCGGTATGCATAGGCAAAGCACATTAAACATGATACTTAATCTCTGAGTTTATACAGCCTAGAAAGTGTGCAAAGAGCGATCTCTCTATAATCACTAAAAGCTTTCGTTCTCTTCAGTTCATTGAAATCTCACAATGTTCCGTTAATCAACAATCAATCAATTTGCCACTTTCCAGAACACAAATAGTCGTACACATTGGATTGTCGGCCGCTTATGTCGTTTATTGGTTAAGTCGTGCACAGAGTTTATATTACTGTCTAACGTAACATTCTAACACCACATCGTTTCAAAAAGTGGTTCTAACTCAGTTTCTCAATTATAAGTGTGAAATGTTCCTTTACCCAGGGTAAAAAATGAATACAAAATTGGGTTTAGAATGACAGTAACTCAGGGTTAAGTACAGTGTGAAAAGCCCTTTAGAAACAAAATAAAAAAAAGCATTTTTTTCAATTTATCAAGGATTCCTTAAGGTCATTAACTCTATTCCTATTTCTTGCAAACACCAATGTTAATACAGATGGTTTTGGCGTCATCAGTAGTTGAAAGTTCTTCGACCAGAGTGTCCGTGTACTTGTTCACAAACTTCCTACACAGTGATTTCAGGAAGCCAATCTGATCACAGATATTTTCAAGCTTCTTTTTAATTTCATCCTGTAGGAAAGTGACGAGCAGAGTCAACATTAAGCCATTGTTCTAACACGAATCTGTTTAGTAAAGCATATGAAACAATAGGCTACTGTTACCAACCGCAGTTGTCCCATTGGAGATTCGTTTTTTCAGCTTCCCCATGGCCCACTTGCAAGCCCAGCACAATCCAGGGAGTTGTTCTGTTTGTATCTCACCCTATTAAGAGAACAGATACAGAGTCAATAGTTTAGATACAGTATGACGATTAGAATCTAGCAGTTCAAAACGAACATGAAGACTAGCTCTTTGGAAACCATTTCCAAGCTCAACTGCTTCTTGTAAAATGCTCTTTTTCAGTATATGACAAAGATCTGACCTGACATGATCGTTTGTATAATCAGACTGATTAATCAGCTGACAGGTAATTGTGTTTTTTTTTTTATTGTTCAATTTATAATTGTAAATTCTTCCACATAAAATGATCATGTAGTTTTTCCATTTTCAAATAGCAGTTTGTGAATTTTTAACACAAGTCATGGAAATCGTGGGAAAACAATTATTTAAAAAAAATAGTGGAAATTAATGCAATCTTAAAAAGACATGCAAATAATTTCTATATTAAAAATACATTTTTGAGCACCAATTATAGATATAATACACAATCTGGTTAAAGCAGTTCACTGTGCTACTCTACAAGTGAACATAAAATGGGATCATGATGAACGTTCATGATAAATGAAGTTAAGAACTCACAGAGCTTTCTTCAAGTTGATTTCCAATAGATTCTTTTATGTGCATTTCCCAGTGAAGAGCACAAGCTGTGAGGAAAAATGCACAAACAATGTGAGAAATTAATATAATGCATGACTTTAGTTAAACATAGAGAATATGATATGTATATTTTGGTCACTGGTTTTAGTATGACCAGCGCTGAACTTAATCCGGTCCAAATCGGTCTATGCTGGGTTTTGTGTGTGTGTGTCTGTGAGTGAATGTGTGTGTGAATGTGCCAGCTTGGCACACAGAATAAAAATAAATAGATTGATAAAGGTAACAAACAACTGTTCTGTGCTAATTTACCTGAGGATATCAGCAGGGTGATCACGACGATTCTCCGCAGCATCTTGTTTGAGTCTGAACACAATGAGACTGAAAACTCTCTGCTTGTTGTAGGTCTTTGGTGAGACTCTTTTTAATACAGTTTTTAACCAGAAACCACAGACAAAGAGAGACCAGTAGCACCCTCAACATGTGAAGATGACACGTACACTCACTCCTGGCATTACTTCTTTCTTTTATTACATCCTGTATGTAATCATCAAGGTGACATTTTGTGAAAAAAAAAAAAACTAAGAATTGAGGGTGTTTTTTTTTTTTTTTTTTTTGGTTGCTGTTTTATGCTATGCGCAAACAACATTTCTTAATTTCTAGAAAAGCAAAGAAATAAAAAATAATGTTGTAATTGACATTTGCAAATAGAATAATGAGCCATACCTGTACATATTCAGTATTGTTTATTTTTTATCACAGCGTTTATGTGACAATATCATGATGTCAGATAGTACTAAATATGATTGCACTCAAATTGAATGTTCTGTCATAAGGTATCTCCAAAAATGCTGCAGTGCTACCAGGCAATACTAACCCTGTGCATTAAACAACAATGCAAAAAAAAAAAAAAGTTTAATAAAATACTTCTGAGAAAATATCTGAACTTATACTGTTATCAAATTAACAAACAGTAACTTATTAGTTAGTTGTGCATTTGTTTCAGTTATAATCACCCACACATAACAATTATTTTTTTTGTACTGGAGGTGTCAAACTTAGTTTCTGTAGTGTCATACCCCTGCAGAGTTTAGATTCAAGGTTCAATAGAGGGTTAGTTCACCCAAAATCAAAATTATGTCATTAATAACTCACCCTCATGTCGTTCCAAACCCGTGAGACCTCCATTCATCTTCGGAACACAGTTTAAGATATTTTAGATTTAGTCCGAGAGCTTTCAGTCTCTTCATTAAAACTGTGTGCACTGTAAACTGTACATGTCCAGAAAGGTTAGAAAAACTGAGAGGGTCAGTTAGAATTTTTTGAAACATCAAAAATACATTTTGGTCCAAAAATAGCAAAAACTAGAGTTAAAAACACAGCAGTTTGTGATATCCGGTTCGTGAACGAATCATTAGATGAAACCGGATCTTCTTGAACCAGTTCACCAAATCAAACTGAATCGTTTGAAACGGTTCGTGTCTCCAATAAGCATTAATTAAGCCCCAGAACCCCACCCCTTGATGTCTACATCATAATAGGTAAACAGGGAGCAGCTTTAAATATACCAGATGGTGAATTTGTTAAAAAATGGTTCAGTGTAACTAATTCTTTCTCACATATTGCAGAATATGTAGGACGAAATTGGGAAGCAAAAGATTTAGGACCAATGATGAAAAAGACTTACATATAATAATAAACATTAGAACTTTTGCCATCTGAAGTTCCAAACCCGCAGACGTTACTGATGAAGTGTCATTAAAGGGGGGGGGGGGGGGGGGCTGGGGGGGGGAGTGAAATTCTCATTTTCACTCAATATCCTGCTAATCTTGAGTACCTATAGAGTAGTACTGCATCCTTCATAACTCCAGAAAGTCTTTAGTTTTATTATATTCATAAGAGAAAGATAGTCTGTACCGATTTTTCCCGGAAAAACACGACCGGCTGGAGGCGTGACGTGTGGGCGGAGCTAAAGAATCACGAGCGCCAGTAGGCTTTTGCATTGAGAGCATGTGGAAGCTGTGACATTACCGTGAGGAAAAAAACATCCAAAATAAACCATGGCTTACAGTCAGATTCAGCGTATATTTATGATCCAGAATCAGATCCAGAGGCTGAAATTTAACGAGAGCAGCAGCAGCAACGACTACAGCAGGACGTCTCTATGTGGTATGTACTGAAACTGTATATATTTGCTTAGCGGTTTTGGAAAATGACTAAGTTCCACTTTATGTCGTCTTTTTTTTTTTTTTTTTTTTTTTAAGCTGTACATGTGGAAAGTGCAGTTTGATGACAACATCGCATGTTGTTTGCTTGATGTGCTTACTCGCTGATAGCTAAGTTAACAACACAGAGATATTTGAAGCAGTTTTACTCACCGCATGCGGTTCCAACACACGATCGTGACCCTTTTTCGTTGGGACTGCATTATCCTTAAGAAATAAACGATACGCAAATCCGTCATCAAACTGGGCCTTGTTTGTAAAAAAAGCATCTTCGAAATGCAGGGAACAAACACAAACACTTGCACAACTCCGTTGATGCTCTGTAAAAATAAACTCCATCCACTGGTCCCTTAATGCTGTTTTTTTTTTGGTAATCTGTGCAGGGTTGTCTTGCCCTGGCAACCAAAAACACACTTCTTTTGTGACATTTCGCTCTCGCTCTGATCAGTGAATGTCTGTGCTCTCAGTGCTCTGCTATACGGGAGCGCGCGCTCTTCCAGAAGACGTGCCTCAGGACCCATATAAGGAAATTCCGCTCCAACTAACGTCACACAGAGCCATACTCGAAAAAAACTTTCCGAAACTTGTGACAAACTGGAAGGAGTATTTTTGGAACAGAAATACTCCTTCAAACGTACAACTTAATTTTTGAAACTTTGTCCATGTTTAGCATGGGAATCCAACTCTTTAACAGTGTAAAAAACTCAGTATGCATGAAATAGCATTTCACCCCCCCTTTAAGGGAATGCTGGTTTGTGTGTGTGTGACAGCTAGGCACACAGAATAAAAACAAATAGATTGATAAAGGTAACTTACAACTGTTCTGTGCTAATTTTACCTGAGGATATCAGCAGGGTGATCAGGACGATTCTCTGCAGCATCTTGTTTGGCAAAAAAGAGTCTGAACACAATGAGACTGAAAACTCTCTGCTTGTTTTAGGTATTTGGTTACACTCTTTTTGAAACAGTTTTTAACCAGAAACCACAGACAAAGAGAGACCAGTAGCACCCTCAACATGTGAAGATGATGTACACTCACTCCTGGCATTACTTCTTCTTTTTTACATCCTGTATGTAATCCTCAGGGTGCCATTTGTAAAAAGAAATCTGAGGGTGGATGTTTTTTATGCTTGAAAATAAATCTCACACCAAAATAAATAAATAAATAAATTGGTTGTTCACTTTTGAAAATAGAATAATGAGCCACATACCTGTACATATTCGGTGATGTTTATTTTTTGATCACAGGGCTTTGTTTTTGTTTATGTGACAATATCATGATGTCAGATAGTACTAAATATGACTACACTCAATCTCCAAAAATGCTGCAGTACTACCAGGCAAAATTAACTGTGCATTAAACAACAATGGTAAAAAAAAGTGTAACAAAAAATACTTTTGACAAAATATCTTATACTATGTTATCACATTAACAAACAGTCAGTAACTTATTAATTAGTTGTGCAATTGTTTCAGTTATAATAACCCACACATAACAATAATTTTAAATATGATTCACATGACACTTTTTTTTGTACTGGAGGTGTCAAACTCGGTTTGTGTAGTGTCACACCCCTGCAGAGTTTAGATTCAAGCTTCATTAAGTGTATCTGATCTGGCTAATCAAGTCCTTCAGACTTATTTGAAAACTACAGGCGTTTCGTTAATGCATATAAATGCATTTCACTTATGTTGATAGAAACTTCAATTTCTTTTAAAGCCTTTCAGTAATTATGGCCTTTATGACCCTTCATACTGTACTGTATGTTTTTGTTAGACTAAAAAGAACCAACTCATTAGAATCCTTCCTTCTGTAATTGGACTCAACTGTGGTTCTGATAATGAAGTGTTTTGCTTAAAACTATTTCAGAATTCAGTAGAATTCACATAGGAAAACAATTAAAAGATCCGAGCATCATTGGGTTTATTTATTTTGTGTGTGTGTGTGTTTTAAAACATCATCCTCTCTTTCTTAGAGAGTAATAAAACCTCACCTCACAGGTCCAAATGACCTGGAACATTTAAATGACACTTCTTTATTTGGTCAGGAGAGCTCATATCAATATACTTTGATAAAATATCTTTATCTATAGGTTTTTTTGGGGGGAGCGAATTAAATTCTATTTACCATTACATTCTGTGTTTTATAATGAAAATAAGCATATTCGTTTACATTGTTTCACAAAAACAAAAAAGTTCTATTTTATTATGGATTTATCATGCATTGGGTCTGATGCCCTCTTGTGGAAAATAAATGATATTACTTGCATTTTTGGGGCAGTCGTGGCACAAAGGTTAGAGAGTTGGACTTGTAACCCACAGTCATGGGTTTGAGTCTCAGGTCTGGCAGGAACTGAATGACCAGCACTCTCTTCCACCTTCAGTACCACGACTGAGGGGAGACTTGGATGGGTGAAATGCAGAGCAAAAATATATTTGGCCACACTAGAGGGGCCTAAAGGATCTCTATGGAGATTTAAACAGAGCAAATCAACTGGAATATGGAAACATAGTTCAGTTTGATACAATTGTAATTTTTATGCATTCAGATATATAACCTTTTTTTTTTTTTTACATATTGTACAAAAGTCTATAAATACAATTATGATGTATTGATACAACAGTTATTTCTGGTCCTTGAATCTGGGAATAAGAGAAAGTGTTTGTGAATTTTGCTGCATCTTATCATAAATATTTCAAATTACTTAGAGTGATGACAAATTTGTTTTTCATGCCTCATTTTTATTATATAGATGCATGCAGTCACATGGTAAGCTTGCAGTGGCAGCATCTTGCGGTGTCTCACAGGAAAAGCTGTTTGAGAAGCTCATTTGCACAGAATTTGAATTGCTGGATGTGTCACCAGCCACCTAAACAAATTAATAATGATCTCTGAACTTGACTTATTGTGTTCAGTAATGTTTATAGTTCTTCTTGTTCTTTATGAGAGGCTGTCAGTCTTTGACAGTCTTGATGATCTTTCTGCAAATCATCTTTATTGCTGATGATTTGCAAAATGCAAGAAATTATGAGTTTGAAATATGGTGTTGATGTACCAGGAAACAGACCAGTAAAATATGAATTCAAGCATACTCTATTTGTAAAAATATCTCCAAAACTTGAAAAAGCGCAAAATCTGGTGACAAAACATGTTTTATTTTTCCACACACATTTCACAGCTCAATGCAAAAAGCAAAACGAAAAAACATACAAAACAGTTGGTCTAAACTTGAGAGTACATGATAATTTCGCAAAAAAACTATTATATACTGAAGCACTATTCTCACACTTTTATCTCTAGTGCACTCTAGCTCTAGTGCAGAATTTCACCAACTTTTACAGCTAAAGCAAGCGCTTAAGGGCTTTCACACTTGAAATAGTTAAGGGATAGTTCACCCAAAATTAATCACCCTCCAGTTTTTGTTCCAAACCTGTATGAGTTTCGTTCTTTTGTTGAACATAAGATGTATACTGCTTTTTTGGTTAAAAAAAGAAGACATTATTTTAAAAAAATATGCTTTCAACTTTCCATTTAATGAATTGAGACATTCAATCTTTTTTACAAAATGATTCAAATTTCATAAAGTTATCCTGTGCAACTCGTTCGGTATTTCAGGTGTTCTTAAGGCATACGGTACCAAGATAGCACACGCACGTCTGCCAGATGTCTGTTAAAGATCTCTTCATCTGGAAAGCATCTGCTGTGTACAAACATCTGATAGACATCTTTAAGATGTCAGTTTTACATTCATTCTAAATCATAAGCATCTTCAGATAAAAAATCTATTTGACCCCTGAAATGAAAAAAAAAAAAAAACGTCCTAGACGTATTGCAGATGAGCAAACAATCTAAAAAAATACATCTTGCGGATGTAAAGGCAGATGTCAAACAGACATCTCCGTGACGAACGTGTGCTATCAGGATAGGGTTTGCCAAGAAACAAATTAAAAAAGTAATCTATTATTAAGTGAAAATCTCCAGTTATCGCATTCATGCATTTGTATGAGTGCACAGCTGTTTGTGTCGGTATGCATAGAAAGTGTGCAAAGAGCGATCTCTCTATAATCACTAAAAGCTTTCATTCTCTTCAGTTCACTGCAATCTCACAATGTTCCGTTAATCAACAATCAATCAATTTGCTGCTTTCCAGAAACACAAATAGTCGTACACATTGGATTGTTTGCCAAATATGTTTTGCCAATATCAGATGTTTTCCCCTGATTCCCTGGGGTTTACATTACTGTCTACGTAACATTCTAACACCACATCGTTTCAAAAAGTGGTTCTAACTCAGTTTCTCAATTATAAGTGTGAAACATTCCTTTCCCTGGGTTTAAAAATTGGGTTTAGAATGACAGTAACTCAGGGTTAAGTACAGTGTGAAAAGCCCTTTAGAAACAAACAAATAATAAAGCATTTTTTTCAATTTATCAAGGATTCCTTAAGGTCATTAACTCTATTCCTTTTTCTTGCAAACACGAATGTTAATACAGATGGTTTTGGCGTCATCAGTAGTTGAAAGTTCTTCGATCAGAGTGCCCATGTACTTGTTCACAAACTTCCTACACAGTGATTTCAGGAAGCCAATCCGATCACAGATATTTTCAAGCTTCTTTTTAACTTCATCCTGTCGGAAAGTGACGAGCAGATTTAACATTAAACCATTGTTCTAACACGAATCTGTTTAGTAAAGCATATGAAACAATAGACTACTGTTACCAACCGCAGTTGTCCCATTGGAGATTCGTTTTTTCAGCTTCCCCATGGCCCACTTGCAAGCCCAGCACAATCCAGGGAGTTGTTCTGTTTGTATCTCACCCTATTAAGAGAACAGATACAGAGTCAATAGTTTAGATACAGTATGACGATTAGAATCTAGCAGTTCAAAACGAACATGAAGACTAGCTCTTTGGAAACCATTTCCAAGCTCAACTGCTTCTTGTAAAACGCTCTTTTTCAGTATATGACAAAGATCTGACCTGACATGATCGATGCAATAGTCAGACTAATTAATCAGCTGACAGTTAATTGTGTTATTTTATTGGTCAATTTATAATTGTAAATTTTTCCACCATTACATAAAATGATCACGTAGAGTTTCCATTTTCAAATAGCAGTTTGTGAATTTTTAACACAAGTCATGGAAAACAATTCTTGGAAAAACAATAGAAATCAATGCAACTTCTATATTAAAAATATATTTTTGAGCACCAATTATAGATATAATACACAATCTGGTTAAAGCAGTTCACTGTGCTACTCTACAAGTGAACATAAAATGGGATCATGATGAACGTTCATGATAAATGAAGTTAAGAACTCACTGAGCTTTCTTCAAGTTGATTTCCAATAGATTCTTTTATGTGCATTTCCCAGTGAAGAGCACAAGCTGTGAGGAAAAATGCACAAACAATGTAAAATAAATATAATGCATGACTTTAGTTAAACATAGAGAATATGATATGTATATTTTGGTCACTGGTTTTAGTATGACCAGCACTGAACTTAATCCGGTCCAAATCGGTCTATGCTGGGTTTTGTGTGTGTGTGTGTGTGTGAGTGAGTGTGTGTGTGAGTGTATGTGCCAGCTTGGCATACATAATAAAAACAAATATATTGATAATGGTAACTAAGAACTGTTCTGTGCTAATTTTACCTGAGGATATCAGCAGGGTGATCAGGATGATTCTCTGCAGCATCTTGTTTGGCAAAAAGAGTCTGAACACAATGAGACTGAAAACTCTCTGCTTGTTGTAGGTCTTCGGTTAAACTCTTTCTGAAACAGTTTTTAACCAGAAACCACAGACAAAGAGAGACCAGTAGCACCCTCAACATGTGAAGATGATGTACACTCACTCCTGGCATTACTTCTTCTTTTGTATGTAATCCCTAGTGTGCCATTTGTGAAAAATCAGAGGGCGGGTGTTTTTAAATGTTTATTTTTATTTTTTTTGCTTGAAAATAAAACTCAAACCACAATTCTTAATTTCTAGGAATGCATTAAAAAAATTCTATATAATTATATAGAATTCAGTTGTTAGTTACCTTTATCAATCTATTTATTTTTATTCTGTGTGACAAGCTGGCACATTCACTCACACACACACACACAAACGCACACGCATAAAACCCAGCATAGACCGTATACAAAATAGACAATATACAAACTATATATTGTACTTGACGTTTGCAAATAGAATAATGAGCCACATACCTGTACATATTCAGTGATTAATTTTGATCACAGGGTTTATGTGAAAATATCATGATGTCAGATAGTAATAAATATGATTGCACTCAAACTGAATGTTCTGTCATAAGGTATCTCCAAAAATGCTGCAGTAATACCAGGCAATACTAACCCTAATGCAATACAATAACTGCCATTAACTGTGCATTAAACAACAATGCTAAACATTTTCTTTTATAAAATACATCTGTCAAAATATCTTATCTTATACTATGTTATCACATTAACAAACAGTCAGTAACTTATTAGTTAGTTTTGCAATTGTTTCAGTTATAATAACCCACATATATGTCACACCCCTGCAGAGTTTAGATTCAAGCTTCATTAAGTGTATCTGATCTGGCTAATCAAGTCCTTCAGATTTTTATTTTATTTTTCTGATGCCCTCTTGTGGAAAATAAATGATATTACTTGCATTTTTGGGGCAGTCGTGGTCTAAAGGTTAGAGAGTTGGACTTGTAACCCACAGTCATGGGTTTGAGTCTCAGGTCTGGCAGGAACTGAATGACCAGCACTCTCTTCCACCTTCAGTACCACGACTGAGGGGAGACTTGGATGGGTGAAATATATTTGGCCATGAGGGGCCTAAAGGATCTCTATGGAGATTTTATACAGATCAAATCAACTGGAATATGGAAAAATAGTTCGATTTGATACAATTATAATTTTTATGCATTTATGCATATATATTTTTTACATTTTGTTTGTACATACAATTACAGTATGATGTATTTATACAACAACCTCCTTGAATCTGATTGGCTGAGAGCTTTTTGTTGTGTTACATTCAGATTCAATCTTGTGTTCATATTTACGGTCATGTTCTTCAAAGAAATGTTTGCAAAAATTTTTTTTCAAGTTTTGAACCATTAACTGACTGCATGATAGTCCTACAAAAGCATATTTTCATGTCTGATCAGGGCCATAACCACCACAGACATTGAGTGAGACAAGTACCTACAATAATTAATCGGCAAACTTTTTTTCCAAATTTGGCCATTTTGAGTGAGATGAAAGTTGTGTGTGTGAATAACACATGTCTCTCTCTACAATGAACAAGTTTATTGTATCGTATTGTTTCTGTAAAATAAAATATAATGTAGCAATTCAGTATTAAAGCTATTTTATTAATTTAAGTCATGGTGCATTTCTTTGCTCCTGGACAGGGCCAGATTTACATCGTATCGTGACAGTCAAAAACTTTTTTAGCCAACTTCCTTATTAATAGGCTTATATAATATCACCACCCAAGCAAAAGTAATCTGGGGAAACTGTTAATAACCGTCCCTCCCTATACGCAGACTATGTGGTTTGCATTAAAACAGACCTAAGCCATCAATAGCTTTTAAAATGACTTAAAATGCATTATATAAAAAACAATGAAGCAATAATGATTGGTTAATAACACTGTTAAAAAACATGATGTAGTAACACTAAACAAACTATTTATGTACAGTACATAACATGTTATTACAAATACCTGCAAAGGGAGCCAAAGGCCATGTACAGTAATTGCTGCTGCTACACTTCACAATCAAATCCTTGTCTAGGCTGTTGGCCAAACCTTTAATTCAACTATTCACTTATTCTTTCATTTAGGGCCACCTTTTTACGATAGATGAAACAGCCTCTACAATTTTATGTGGACATCACAAACCTTTTATCATAGTAAAAGTACTTAATTTTCTTTTGCATGATTTCTGTGTGCTTGAGACTATAAAATAAATTAGTCATAATAGTCACACCATTTATCTTCTGTGATACCATTGTGTAACCACTAGATGGCTGTTTAGCAATATCTAAACATATAAACATGGCTGTGGGTTTCCTAGTGGCTGGGAAAGTTGGATTCCAACATAATTACTTACTTTAATTTGGATATATATTTAAACATAATTAAAGACATATTAAATCAAAGCTGTATTATTATATATTTTTTTATATTTGAAGTATAGGTTTTTCGTGTTTATCAAATATGGACACATAGAAAGCATGTTGTTGCTCATACTTGCTTCCTATAATAGATTGATCAGTTTAATAATCAGAATCACTACCAAAATTTCAAAATTTACAATTGAGTGTTAAATACTGTTAACGGAGACATGGTCTGAAAAACGGACAAATTCAGATTTATGTAGCTTTATTGGTTTAGTAAAAAGGTTTTACAAAGTATAGCACTCTGATACTTAAAAGCTGAGCTTTGCCACATAACATAATTTTGACTGTAATGTTTAACATCAGCTCAATGGTGTATGCAGATTATATGATATATGAAATTTCTATGTAAAGTCAAACCAATCCAATAATGTTAACACCAACTCACAATTAAGTATGAACACATGGGAGTCTAGTATAATGGTACACAACTTATAAAGTATATTAATGAATTTATTGTATACTTATTTTAAATGTAGACTATATGTACATAAAAAGTACCATTCTGGCAGCGAGAACGATCCGGAACGAAATGAAGATTAATGTTTTGAGATATGATGTGTTTACTGAACCAATCAGATAAAAGAAAAATGGAGAGTCAGTGAAAGCCTCATGTGATTGGCTACAAGAAGGTGGTGGACCCGCCCTCCCTCTCACACTTGCAAAACTCAGAGAAAACTTTGGGAGAAAATCAGGAAAAATTGTAAGCGCATTATTATTATTATTATTATTATTATTATTATTATTATTATTATTATTATTATTAGTAGTAGTAGTAGTAGTAGTATTTCAGGAACTTGCCCCAGGTGCACAACAAGTCATTTAGACATTTGCAACTGTTTTTTTTTTTTTTTACACAAACAGATTGGTTCTATGCAGTCAATCCATTCTGCAGTTCTTTAAACTGTTGTTTTTGCTTGCAAATCACTGTTCACAAGCTTGCAGTGCTTTTGACCGTATTTTAGCCAAAACAATGAGCCAAAAGTGTAAGTGCGGAAAAATGGAAGTCATAAGAATGCAGATCATATTTATTTAGCTTTAGCATGAAGCTGCAGTTTCACCAAACTTGAATTACACTTATGAGTAACAGTAAAATGCTGCATATAATTTTTCTTACACTTGAAACACGATTTACACCTTTACAAAGCTTCTCTTGTGCATGCAAATTTAATTTAAGCTTACAGTTTTATGTACATTTCCACAACTCTACCCTGCATATAAAAAAATCTTTTTGCCATTAAATTACCTTCATACCACCCAGGTTTAATCGCCAGTGTCTTGTCAGCTTGGATAAATAAATTGTCAATTTTTTGTGAATTTTGCTTTTGTATCCAGCCAATGGTTTTATTGGTAAAGATCTACACTGATAACAGAATGGTTGTAGGTTCAAACCACAAAACAGTGATTAACTTGACTCATGATGTTCAAACTCAAAAGGAAATTTGACGGTACATTCCCTCTAGGTTTACTGACAATTCAGACATAAGCTATTTCTTTCTGAGCATCTCAAAAATTGCTATGGGTAAATGGGTAATTTACATTACATTCAGTTTTTGACAAGTAACCAATTATATTGTTGTGAAAAAGGAAAGTGCTTGTACAGTATATATTGCCAGATTATATTATGGGGTTGATTTCAAATTTACTCAGAACAATGAAAAAATGTTGACATTGTTTTTCCTGTCAAAATTGTTTATTTTATCGTATAGCTACATGTTGTCACATCATAATCTTGCAGTAGCAGATCTTGCAGTATCTCACACAAAAAGCTGTTTGAAAAGCTCATTATGGCTAATGCATTTCTTAAATTCATCAAATATGATTCTTAAAATGTTATAAGCTCATTAACTCCATGCCTATTTCTTGCAAACACCAATGTTAGCACAGATGGTTCTGGCATCATCAGTAGTTGAAAGTTCTTCAACCAGAGTGTCCATGTACTGGTTCACTAACTTCCTACACATTGACTTTAGGAAGCCAATCTCATCACAGACCACCCCCAGCTTATTTTTAATGTCGTCCTGTAGGAAATTAAGTCATTAGTCTCACATTAATTTATTAAAGCTTATAAAAAAGTACTGATACTGACCGGAGTTGCTCCATTGGAGATCTGTTTTTTCAGTTTCTTCATCACCCACTTGCAAGCCCAGCACTTTCCAGGGAGTTGTTCTGTTTCTATCTCACCCTAATATATCAACATATGGCAGTATTTTAGTATCAATAGTTTCATGTGACATTTAGAATCGAATTAGCAGTTCAAAGTGGACACGACTAGCTGTTTGAAAATTATTTTCTAGCTTATGCATCTTGCAAACACTCTTGAAGTTTCATTTCAGTATATGACAAAGATCTTACCTCTATAGATCGGGATCTATGCATAAGACAGTGATGAATCAGCTGACAGTCATATTATTGTTTGGCCAATTAAATAAACAGTTGTAAATTCTACCATCACCTAAACAGATCATGTAGTTTTCCAGTTTTCAAATAACAGTGTGAATTTTGATGTGTAAAATAATAATTTATCTAAATTAGTTAATTTTGTGTAAATGCTATTTGTTATCATTAGTGCTGTCAAACAATGAATCACGATTAATCGCATACAAAATAAAAGTATATATACATGCATGTGTGTGTATTTATACAAAATAAATATACTGTAACGAGGAGGATGAGGCAGTATAAGAATCCATTTGCAGTTTATTAAGTTTATTAGGGAAAGATCTTATAGACCAAGTCGTTAAGCCAGGCAGAGAGTCAGTACCATAATAGCAGTCCGATCTTTCAACATGCACATTACAAGGGGAATCCAAAAGGCAGACACAAGTAGGCAGGCAGATAGGTCAAACACAAACATCAGTCCAATCAGGCAGTAAATCCAATGGAGCAATTCAAGAAGCAAGAACGTGAAAACAGGCAGTCAGAATAGTCACTAGGAAACCGGTTGGTAAGGCAGGTAAACTAGCAATACTTTGCCAAGTATGAACACGCTGCCTTGTGTTAAATGAAATGATTGTAGAAGCAGAGGGAGCGGTGAACAGTCAGTACTCAGGTGAAGGCTGCCTCTGCTGGCCTGGTGTTACATATACACAGTACACATGCATACTATATTATATGAACAAAAACTTGTTTTGGATGCGATTAATCACAATTAATTGTTTGACATAACTAAAGTTATTGCAGTCAAGAAAAGCTCATGGTAAACGATGTTAAGGATGACTCACAGAGCTTTCTTCAAATTCATTTCCAATGGAATCATCTTTGTGCATTTCCCAGTGAAGGGCACAAACTGTAAGAAAAAATGCATGATATATGTGGCAAATAATGTGGCCATTTAATATAGCACATCGGTTTAGTTAAACAGCGAGAATGTGATATGTATACTTTAGGTACATTCAAGCTGGTTTTAGCATGACCAGCATTGCACATCAATGAACTTGAGCCGGTCCAAACCAGTCTATGCAGTCATTTCAAGCTAGGCACACAAAATTAAGATAAATAGATGGATAAAGATAACCAACAACTGATCTGTGCTAATTTTACCTGAGGATATCAGCAGGGTGATCAGGATGATTCTCCGCAGCATCTTGTTTGGCAAAAGAGTCTGAACACAATGAGACTGAAAACTCTCTTGTTTGCTGAGGGTCTTTGAAGACACTCTTATTAAAACACCTCTATTTTTAGAAGAAACCACAGACACTGTGAAGTGAGACCAGTTAGTTTGAAACTTTCTTTGAAATATTGCATTTGAAAAGGGTTGCCCTAATGCCACCCAACTAGAAGGATCCTCAAATAATTAAGCCTTAATTTAGAAAGATAAATCATTTTAACTCACTCTTTTCTAATTGCCTCAACTTTCAAGAAGAGAGTTTCTTTAGCTTGCATATTGCAGGGCGTCTGATGGTTTTCACACTAAACCACACGTTGAGCTGTTCAGAATAGAATCAAGAACTGCTTCCTCATTTCTAATTCTCAAACTGTTATAATTTTAAAAGTCCTTCATGAATTGATGTGACATTGTGGAATTCAAATTCAGAAATGTCCTATGACTTCTAGAAATATCACTTCTGAAAAGAGAGGCAGTCTGCACCCCACCTAAATCGGTGTAACTCTTACAACCAAACTATCCAATAATTGGTGTTAACTTTACATTTTACATCAATACTAAACAAAGTTTCATTTCATTTTTATTTTAAAAATACTTAAAAAATACTTGCCCCATATCATCACCTTTAGAGTCTTTCATTCTGTAATCAGGAAACACTGTACGTGCTTAATTTATGTCACAGAATGTTGCTTATCGGAGCTCATGAAGACAAAATTAGGAAAATGGTATTTAATCCAACTACACAAGGAACACAGAGAAACAGGTTTGCAACACATCCAAAACACAATGTTAGACAGGACCCTGAACTCAAGAAACATGGGAATATACTAAACCAAATGAAGGGGAATTCCCAAGACTGGGAAACTAGGGAGATCAGAGATGTCTGCATATTATCAGGAAAACCACCTCAAGAAAAATCTGAGTAAAACCCAACTTGGCAGCTTCCATCTCAATAACAAACAGTTAAAGAGAGAGCTGGAAATAATATGGGTTGAACTAGAACTGGAAAACCATCCTTACCCAGTCTACCGTGGGGTCCTTTAGATCGTACGCTGTCCTATAGAGAGCATATCACCAGACTGAAATCAAAGATCAGCACAAGATATAATAATCTACTCAGGAAATTAACCAACAGTAAATGGGGAGCTGACCCAAACACAATTAAAGTATCAGCTATAAATCAGACTATAAACTCAAACTTTTTTTCATAGTTTGGCTGACATGGTAACAATCAACCATGGCCTATCTGGAAGACCCTTGATAGGCTATGAGTAAGAAGATGACTACAAACGCTCCATGCTTGGGGTCTCTCACCAACCAGCAAGTGCGAGTGCGGTAGCGAGAAAAGCAGGGCATGCAACACCTCATGCAGTGCAGCCTAGTACTGCAATGCTTAGATCATGACCTACAGTAGCCTGAGCCCAGCTACCACACCATCAGTTGTGCTACACACTGGAAAGATGTAATATAAGATCGTAGGACACGAAGAAGAAGATATGGTCAAGTACTCATTTAACAACTATTGTCATTACAGAGATCTTTACATCTTGAATGTCGAAAATGAACTGAACAGACTACAAATAAATTGACAATAATTAATGTTAAAAGAAAATGATTCAAGCATAAAACAAATGACTATATCCTAACACACAATACAACAGTGTTTGGCCTAACACAAAAAAAGTAACGCAAGTTACGTAATCAGATCACTTTTTTATAACTAAAGGAAGGTTTGTGTGCACTGTGTAATGATGTTACTGCAGTTCTAGACTAAATGTGAAAATGTATTGATTCATATTAATCACAAAAACAAACAAAAAACTAAACAGATTCAGTATTCATCAAAATTAATTGAATAATCAGAACTCAGAATATGACGCAAAACTGCAATTATACGTTAACAAAAATATCCTTTATGTATTTAATCCCATTTTATTAACCAATGTCTTTGTTGCTGACCTTTGATGATCCAGTTCAATACTAAGCAAAGATGACTTTAGATAAACTAACATTTGTGTTTCATTGTTTGTTTTATTGCTAAAGTGTTGAACCTTCTTCTCCTGCTTTCTACTGTACAGATGTGAACTTACTTTTCCTTCAGCCTGAGGCTTATTTATTTCACCTTTTGGTGTGAAAGGGTTTTTACATTTTACATTTTTTTACATTTTGAAAACAAAGAAGCAAGCCCTGCCAGTAACACATTACTTTCCAGAAAATGTAACCAAGTAATGTAATTAGTTATAAGCATGCTGACAAGAAAGATGTTGCGGGGCATCTTAGCAGATGATCGCTAACCAGCTTGAAGATGAAGCTTTCAGAAACTGAAGCCCACGGAGCTCTTTTTTATAGACCTCTGCATTAACCACAAGTGAGCGTTTCTTTCCACCCACAATATACAGGTCCTTCTCAATATATATCATATTGTGATAAAAGTTCATTATTTTCCATAATGTAATGATAAAAATTAAACTTTCATATATTTTAGATTCATTGCACACCAACTGAAATATTTCAGGTCTTTTATTGTTTTAATACTGATGATTTTGGCATACAGCTCATGAAAACCCAAAATTCCTGTTTCAAAAAATTAGCATTAACTCTAAACACCTGCAAATGATTCCCGAGGCTTTTAAAAACTCCCAGCCTGGTTCATTACTCAAAATCATGGGTAAGACGGCCGACCTGACTGCTGTCCAGAAGGCCATCATTGACACCCTCAAGCGAGAGGGTAAGACACAGAAAGAAAGTTCTGAATGAATAGGTTGTTCCCAGAGTGCTGTATCAAGGCACCTCAGTGGGAAGTCTGTGGGAAGGAAAAAGTGTGGCAAAAAATGCTGCACAACGAGAAGAGGTGACCGGACCCTGAGGAAGATTGTGGAGAAGGACCGATTCCAGACCTTGGGGGACCTGCGGAAGCAGTGGACTGAGTCTGGAGTAGAAGCATCCAGAGCCACCGTGCACAGGCGCATGCAAGAAATGGGCTACAGAGAAGCAGCACTGGACTGTTGCTCATTGGTCCAAAGTACTTTTTTCGGAGGAAAGCAATTTTTGCATGTCATTCGGAAATCATGGTGCCAGAGTCTGGAGGAAGACTGGGGAGAAGGAAATGCCAAAATGCCTGGAGTCCAGTGTCAAGTACCCACAGTCAGTGATGGTCTGGGGTGCCATGTCAGCTGCTGGTGTTGGTCCATTGTGTTTTATCAAGGGCAGGGTCAATGCAGCTAGTTATCAGGAGATTTTGGAGCATTTCATGCTTCCATCTGCTGAAAAGCTTTATGGAGATGAAGATTTCGTTTTTCAGCACGACCTGGCACCTGCTCACAGTGCCAAAACCACTGGTAAATGGTTTACTGTCCATGGTATTACTGTGCTCAATTGGCCTGCCAACTCTCCTGACCTGAACCCCATAGAGAATCTGTGGGATATTGTGAAGAGAAAGTTGAGAGACGCAAGACCCAACACTCTGGATGAGCTTAAGGCCGCTATCGAAGCATCCTGGGCCTCCATAACACCTCAGCAGTGCCACAGGCTGATTCCCTCCATCCCACGCCGCATTGAAGCAGTCATTTCTGCAAAAGGATTCCTGACCAAGTATTGAGTGCATAACTGAACATAATTATTTGAAGGTTGACTTTTTTGTATTAAAAACACTTTTCTTTTATTGGTCGGATGAAATATGCTAATTTTTTGAGATAGGAATTTTGGGTTTTCATGAGCTGAATGCCAAAATCATCAGTATTAAAATAATAAAAGACCTGAAATATTTCAGTTGATGTGCAATGAATCTAAAATATATGAAAGTTTAATCTTTATCATTACATTATGGAAAATAATGAACTTTTATCACAATATGCAATTTTTTTAGAAGGACCTGTTTATCAAATATTCTGATAAAACTCTAATATTCACTACTCTAGCTTTGTAGTTTATGACTTTAATGCTGCAGTGTTACCAATTATAATTTTGCAAACCAAATGTGTCTGTACTTGTTATATGAAATAAAACGTATAAATCAAATATAGCTACAAACAATGTATTAAAGTTAACTCCTAGTTATGAAAGTCTCTGTACTGAAGAACTGCAACTACAATACTGTTCACTACACTACAGTTTTTTTGTTTTGTTAAGAAATTAATACTTTCATTTGTATATACTTTTTGTATGTAGGCTACTGTAACTTCCTCTACAGTCAAAAATCTGGGTGTTATAATAGACAACAACTTAGAAATATTGGCAAGCTAAGAAACATTACCAGTTTCTGATACAGAAAAGCTAATTCATGCATTCATGACCTCTAGACTGGACTATTGTAATTTTTATTTTCTTTTTTACTTCCTGTATGTGATCCTCAGGGTGCCATGTGTGAAAAAAGGGTGGATGTTTTTATATATATATATATATATATATATATATATATATATATATATATATATATATATATATATATATATATATATATATCACAAAACACATTTCTTAATTTCTAGGAATGCAATTTTTTTTATAGGCACATTAGGGTTAGAATTAGGTTTAGGGTCACATTTATTTTTGATCACAGGGCTTTGTTGTTGTTTTTGTGACAATATCAAGTTTATCAGATAGTAATAAATACGATTGCACTCAAATTTAATGTTCTGTCATAAGGTTCTTCCAAAATGATGTGGTACTACCATGGATGTGTATAATGCACTGCAATAACTGCCATTAACTGTGCATTAAGCAACAATGCTAAAAAAATTATTCATTCATATTTCTAAAATACTTCTTACTATTTATCAAGGTTATCCCATTAACAACCAGTATGTAACTTACTAGTTGTGCATTTGTTAAAGTTATAATAAACTACACATAGCAGTCATTTAAAATATACAGTATAGGATTCACACTTCACTGTTTTTGTACTGGAGGTGTCATACTCAGTTTCTGTTGTGTCACAGCCCTGCAGAGTTTAGATTTGACCTTCATTAAAGGGTTAGTTCACCCAAATATTAAAATTATGTCATTAATGACTCATGTAGTTCCACATGACAGTATACCGTACACACAGTTTCAATGGAGGGACAGCAAGCTCTCGGACTAAATCTAAAATATCTTAAACTGTGTTCTGAAGATGAACCGAGGTCTTACGGGTTTAGAACGACATGAGGGTGAGTCATTAATGACATCATTTTCATTTTTGGGTGAACTAACCCTTTAAAAGTTTATTTGAAAACAACAGGCTTTTCACTAATGCAAATGAATGAATTTCACTAATGTTGATATAAGTGTTAATTTCACTAGTGTTTCATAAAAGCTTTTCAATAATTATGGATCCTCATACTGTTCTATGTTTTTGATAAACTAAAAAGAACCAACTCATTAGAAACCTTCGTTCTGTAATCAGACTACACTATTGGTGCTTTTGTGAGAGTGATTTTTTATTTTATTTACCTTTAAATATTGTATTTTATTATGAAAATAAGCATATTTGTTGAGTTTATTTCCCAATAACAAAAAAGACATTGTAAAATATATCATGCATTGGGTCTGATGCCCCCTCGTGGAAAATAAATTACATTAAATTGCATTTTATGGTTATTGCCATTAGGGGGGCCTAAAGGATCTCTAAGGAGATTTTATACAGAGCAAATCAACTGGAATAGAGAAACACTCCAACTTGAAACTTTGATTTATAGACCTTGAGATATATATATATTCAAACTATTATTTTTTACATTTTGTACATATAAATACAAATATGATATGATAGTTCTTTCTGGTCCTCCAATCTGATTGGCTGATAGCTTTTTCTCTTTTGATGGGAGGGGAGGGCCAGATAGATAGATATATTTTTCTTCAGATGAAGGGGTTTGAGAATTATCTCAGCATACACTTATCTACAGCAGCAACAGGGTTCAAGTATAGGTCTCTGCAGGTAAGTAATGGGAGTTACCAGATCAGGGTGTTTTTAGACCATAATAACTGATTGGCAGACGTCAGACGGTTTAGGGGTGGGGTTGGGTAAGGGGGATCATTTTGAATGCATGATTAAGAAACACCCAGCAGTTTGAAAACACCCACAAGTTGATAAACGCCCACTTTTGCTCTGCAGAGACCTAAGTCTCACAGGGTTTCCCAAGCAAACAAGATCACCCCTTAAATCAGGAATGCCAAACTCAATTCATGGAGGGTCAGAGCCCTGCAGAGTCAAGATTCAACCCCAATCAAACAGACCTGATCCAACTTATCAAGTCCTTCAGGCTTATTTGAAAATTGGTTTTGGAGCAGGATTGGAAAAAAACTCAGCCCTCCATGAAAGTTTGACACTCCTGCCTTAAATATATGTATTTTTGGCATTAATCTATCTATCTATCTATCTGTGGGAGTTTTCTCTGTATGTATGTGAGCGTGTTCTGCATTGGGGATATTCTAAAGTCTCATCCCTTGATTTAAGAATTTTTTTTATTTAGATTTATTGATTAATTCATATTTTCTTTACAAATGAAATTAAATAAAAAGCTAAAAAAAAAGTGACGTGACATTCAGCCAAGTATGGTGACCCATACTCAGAATTCGTGCTCTGCATTTAACCCATTAAAAGTGCACACACACACCTGGAGCAGTGGGCAGCCATTTAATCTGCGGATGCCCTGGGAGCAGTTGGGGGTGCAGTGCCTTGCTCAAGGGCATCTCAGTCTTGGTATTGCCAACCCGAGACTCAAACCCACAACCCTAGGGTTAGGATTCAAACTCTCCAACCACTAGGCCACGACTTCCCCACGACACCCCCCCCATTTAAATTGTGAGTTTACAAGATATTTGACCACTTTATTTTAATTTAAATTTTGTGTGAAATGACTCCGGGGAGATGGATTTGAATAAGAAATATTTCTCTGTTCCAACTCTAGTTGTTTTGTGTCCGCTTTCTGGTGTCTTTGGACTTGTCTGGAAACTCTTCTGTGACCTTAGTCGGCCTTCAAAGTCTCTTTAACACCCTCATGGAGGTCCACTGACCTTTGACCCATCTCAATCTTCAAGGTATTTTCTTTTCCTCCATTCAGGTTTAACTGCCAGTGTCTTGGAGAGATAAATTATTTTATTTTGTATTTTACTTTTGTATCCAGCCAGTGGTTTTATTGGTAAAAACCTGCACACTGCACAGATAAAAGAATGGTCATGTCAAGTTTTGGTTTTTGTTTGTTCCCATCTGTCCTCACTTGGCTAATTTTCAGTTCTCATCAGCAGTTAATTTTCATTCATTTAGATCACCTGTTCCTGGTTTTTAGTTCCTGGCTAAATGCCTATTTGGCTTATGTTCATTTAGGGGGCTTTCACACTGGCAATTTAGTGCAAACGGGATACGGTTTGCATGAAAAATCGCTAATGTGAACGCTGTCATCGGACCCTGGTGCGCACTGGGGTACTGAACCTGAGACTACCTGGAGAAGGTGGAGCTCGGTTGCTCCTGAGCTGTGGCGTGGTTCGCGTGAATGTGCAAGCAACATTGTCTTGTCTTTGAGAGTTGGGTGTTCGGTGGTTAAGTGCCTCTGACGTTTTGATGGCTTCATTGCAAGCCATCAAAACGGCTTCATGGCTTCATTGAGTTTTTCACCAATAACATATAACGGGTTTGTATGGAATCGCCTGTTGTCTTAAATCCATACCTAATGTATGAGGTATTTTATTTACGATTGAAGCTTGACTTTTTTTTCTCTCTTGCTATTTTCGAGTTGGTCATCTCCTTTCCTTTTACCGGAACTGTCCGCAATGAAATTAGCCATTAAAGTTTGCTGAGGCCTGCTCATCTCTTCACATACTTCTCTGTCACTTCAGCACCCGCTTTTTTTGCAGTCCGTTCAGATACGATGCGTTGCTAAGCAATCGCAAGACGCTCAAAGAAACACATTTTAATCAATCAATCAATCAATCACCTTTATTTATATAGTGCTTTAAACAAAATACATTGCGTCAAAGCACTGAACAACATTCATTTGGAAAACAGTGTCTCAATAATGCAAAATGATAGTTAAAGGCAGTTCATCATTGAATTCAGTTATGTCATCTCTGTTCAGTTTAAATAGTGTCTGTTTTTATTTGCAATCAAGTCAATGATATCGCTGTAGATGAAGTGACCCCAACTAAGCAAGCCAGAGGCGACAGCGGCAAGGAACCGAAACTTCATCGGTGACAGAATGGAGAAAAAAACCTTGGGGGAAACCAGGCTCAGTTGGGGGTCCAGTTCCCTCTGACCAGACGAAACCAGCAGTTCAATTCCAGGCTGCAGCAAAGTCAGATTGTGCAGAAGAATCATCTGTTTCCTGTGGTCTTGTCCTGGTGGTCCTCTGAGACAAGATCTTTACAGGGGATCTGTATCTGGGGCTCTAGTTGTCCTGGTCTCCGCTGTCTTTCGGGGCAGTAGAGGTCCTTTCTAGGTGCTGATCCACCATCTGGTCTGGATACGTACTGGATCCGGGTGACTGCAGTGACCCTCTGATCTGGACACAGACTGGATCTGGTGGCCACGGTGACCTCGGAACAAGAGAGAAACAGACAAATATTAGCGTAGATGCCATTCTTCTAATGATGTAGAAAGTACGGTGTTATGTGAAGTGTTTCCGGTTCCGGTTTACCTAATTAATGCAGCCTAAAAATCCTTTAACAGATTTGGATATTAAAAGCATATTAGTATGTTATGTGTATGCCAGGTTAAAGAGATGGGTCTTTAATCTAGATTTAAACTGCAAGAGTGTGTCTGCCTCCCGAACAATGTTAGGTAGGTTATTCCAGAGTTTAGGCGCCAAATAGGAAAAGGATCTGCCGGCCGCAGTTGATTTTGATATTCTACGTATTATCAAATTGCCTGAGTTTTGAGAACGTAGCGGACGTAGAGTAGTATAATGTAAAAGGAGCTCATTCAAATACTGAGGTGCTAAACCATTCAGGGCTTTATAAGAAATAAGCAATATTTTAAAATTTATACGATGTTTGATAGGGAGCCAGTGCAGTGTGGACAGGACCGGGCTAATATGGTCATACTTCCTGGTTCTAGTAAGAACTCTTGCTGCTGCATTTTGGACTAGCTGTAGTTTGTTTACCAAGCGTGCAGAACAACCACCCAATAAAGCATTACAATAGTCTAACCTTGAAGTCATAAATGCATGGATTAACATTTCTGCATTTGACATTGAGAGCATAGGCCGTAATTTAGATATATTTTTTAGAAAAATGCAGTTTTATAAATGCTAGAAACGTGGCTTTCTAAGGAAAGATTGCGATCAAATAGCACACCTAGGTTCCTAACTGATGACGAAGAATTGACAGAGCAACCATCAAGTCTTAGACAGTGTTCTAGGTTATTACAAGCAGAGTTTTTAGGCCCTATGATTAACACCTCTGTTTTTTCTGAATTTAGCAGTAAGAAATTACTCGTCATCCAATTTTTTATATCGACTATGCATTCCATTAGTTTTTCAAATTGGTGTGTTTCACCGGGCTGCGAGGAAATATAGAGCTGCGTATCATCAGCATAACAGTGAAAGCTAACACCATGTTTCCTGATGATATCTCCCAAGGGTAACATATAAAGCGTGAAGAGTAGCGGCCCTAGTACTGAGCCTTGAGGTACTCCATACTGCACTTGTGATCGATATGATACATCTTCATTCGCTGCTACGAACTGATGGCGGTCATATAAGTACGATTTAAACCATGCTAATGCACTTCCAATGATGCCAACAAAGTGTTCAAGTCTATGCAAAAGAATGTTGTGGTCAATTGTGTCAAATGCAGCACTAAGATCCAATAAAACTAATAGAGAGATACACCCACGATCAGATGATAAGAGCAGATCATTTGTAACTCTAAGGAGAGCAGTTTCAGTACTATGATACGGTCTAAATCCTGACTGTAAATCCTCACATATACCATTTTTCTCTAAGAAGTAATATAATTGTGAGGATACCACCTTTTCTAGTATCTTGGACAGAAAAGGGAGATTCGAGATTGGTCTATAATTAACTAGTTCTCTGGGGTCAAGTTGTGGCTTTTTTATGAGAGGCTTAATAACAGCCAGTTTGAAGGTTTTGGGGACATATCCTAATGACAATGAGGAATTAATAATAGTCAGAAGAGGACCTATGACTTCTGGAAGCACCTCTTTTAAGAGCTTAGATGGTATAGGGTCTAACATACATGTTGTTGATTTAGATGATTTAACAAGTTTATACAATTCTTCCTCTCCTATAGTAGAGAATGAGTGGAACTGTTCCTCAGGGGGTCTATAGTGCACTGTCTGATGTGATACTGTAGCTGACAGCTAATGGTTGCAATTTTATCTCTAATAGTATCGATTTTAGAAGTAAAGTAGTTCATAAAGTCATTACTGTTGTGGTGTTGGGAAATGTCAACACTTGTTGAGCCTTTGTTTTTCGTTAATTTAGCCACTATATTGAATAAATACCTGGGATTATGTTTGTTTTCTTCTAAAAGAGAAGAAAAGTAATCAGATCTAGCAGTTTTTAATGCTTTTCTATATGCTACTTTCCCGCCAAGCAATACAAAATACCTCTAGTTTTGTTTTCCTCCAGCTGCGCTCCATTTTTCGGGCTGCTCTCTTTAGGGTGCGAGTATGCTCATTATACCATGGTGTCAAACTGTTTTCCTTAACCTTCCTTAAGCGTAAAGGAGCAACTGTATTTAAAGTGCTAGAAAAGAGAGAGTCCATAGTTTATGTTACATCATCAAGTTGTTCTGAGGTTTTGGATATGCTAAGGAATTCGGATACATCAGGAAGATAACTTAAAAAGCAGTCTTTTGTGGTAGAAGTGATGGTTCTTCGATACTTGTAACAAGAAGTAGAATTTACAATTTTGGCTATATGAAGTTTACACAGAACTAAATAATGATCTGAGATATCATCACTTGGCTGAATAATTTCAACACTATCAACATCAATTCCATGTGACAGTATTAAATCTAGAGTATGATTTCGACAATGAGTAGGTCCTGAAACATGTTGTCTAACACCAATAGAGTTCAGAATGTCTAAAAATGCTGATCCCAATGCATCTTTTTCATTATCGACATGGATATTAAAATCACCAACTATTAAAACTTTATCTGCAGCCAGAACTAACTCGGATGTAAAATCACCAAACTCTTTAATAAAGTCTGTATTGTGCCCTGGTGGCCTGTATACAGTAGCCAGTACAAACATAACAGGGGATTTATCATTAATATTGGTTTCTCTGGATAATGTTATATGAAGCACCATTACTTCAAACGAGTTATACTTGAAGCCTGCCCTCTGAGAAATCCTGAAAACGTTATTATAAATTGAAGCAACTCCTCCCCCTTTGCCTTTTAGACGCGGCTCGTGTTTATAACAATAATCTTGGGGGGGTGGACTCATTTAAAATAATGTAATCATCAGGTTTAAGCCAAGTTTCTGTCAAACAGAGCACATCTATATTATGATCAGTTATCATATTATTTACAAAAAGTGTTTTTGTAGAAATGGATCTGATATTCAATAAGCCAAGCTTTATCATTTGTTTATCCATATTGCATTTGTTTTTTATTTGTTGAACCTCAATTAAATTGTTAACCTTAACTTGGTTTGGACGTTTTTTGTATTTTCTAGCTCGGGGAACAGACACAGTCTCTATAGTGTGATATCTAGGTGAAAGAGTCTCTATGTGCTGAGAATTAACTGACCTCTGTGACGGGAGGCAGCTAGCAGACGGTCGGTTTAGCCAGTTGTCTGCTTCCTGACCTGGGCCCCAGTTAGTCAAGTATAAACACTAAGACTATGTGCCATATTTCTAGACTGAAGAGCAGCACCACCCCAGGAGGGATGAAGACCATCTCTTTTAAACAGGTCAGGTCTGCCCCAAAAGCTCGTCCAATTGTCTATGAAACCTATGTTATTCTGTGGGCACCACTTATATTTATTGTTTATGTTTTGGAGTAAATAACATGACATGTCATAGCACTTAAAAAGCATTTAATAAAGGCAATTATTATTATAAAAAATAAATGAATAAAAAATTATTCTGGCAAAATTACTAAAATTACGGTACTAACGGGTACACGGACCGGCACCGGTCCGGGGACCGGGGGTTTGGAATCACTGCTCTTAAAGACTCCTTTTTCCTACTCCTTCTTCGTGTACTCTTTACTAAAATCATGACCGCATGACAGGTTGTAGGTTCAAACCACAAAAACGTGAACTTGACTCAAAATGTTTAAACTCAAAGGAAATTTGACAGTACTTTCCCTCTACTTTAACTGACAATTCAGACATGCTATTGTTTCAGAGCTATTGTATCTCACATGAAAAGCTGATAGAGAAGTTCATTAGTGCAAAATGTACATTTCTGGATGTGTCACTAGCCATCTAAACAAACTGATAATGATTGGTAAAAGACAGGCTAAAATAATTGTCAGGCAAATGGACAAATGCTTTAAAATATTTGTCTGTAAATACTGTTTGCTGTAGCATGTTTGCTGTTTTTTTATTTGTTCATACTTGACTATAACCAATTATATTCTATTTATTCTTACTGTAAATTTGTTTTTATTGAAATTTCAGAGACAAGTTTGAAATAGGCACAAGATATTAATGTGTGGTTCTAATGGACCAAGAAACAGACCAATAAAACACTAATTGAATCATCCTTTATTTGTAAAAGTATCATGTCACACAACATTAAAGTTTCTTTAACACATTTATTTTTTGTTTTTTAGTTGAGTGTACCATGCTTCTAAATTAGAACTGTGAAACGTTCCATACCCGGGGTTACAAACTGGGTTTAGAACAATAGTAACTCAGGGGGGGAAGCCTTTCGGAAACAAACAAAAAAACAAAAAAGCCTTATGCATTTTTTTTTTATTTATCAAATATGATTTTTAAACTTTTATAAACTCATTAACTCCATGCCTGTTTCTTGCAAACACCAATATTAGCACAGATGGTTCCGGCATCATCAGTGGTTGAAAGTTCTTCAACCAGAATGTCCGTGAACTGGTTCACTAACTTCCTACACACTGACTTAAGGAATCCAATCTCATCACAGATCGTCCCCAGCTTATTTTTTATGTCGTCCTGTAGGAAATGAAGTCATTAGTCTCACATTAATTTATTAAAGCTTATAAGAAAGTACTGATACCGACCGGAGTGGCTCCATTGGAGAGCTGTTTTTTCAGTTTCTTCATCACCCACTTGCAAGCCCAGCACTTTCCAGGGAGTTGTTCTGTTTCTATCTCACCCTAACATATCAACATATGGCAGTATTTTAGTATCAATAGTTTATATGACATTTAGAATCGAATTAGCAGTTAAAAATGGGCATGACTAGCTGTTTAAAACACATTGTCTAGCTTATGCATCCTGCAAACACTCTTGAAGTTTCATTTCAGTATATGACAACAACAACCTTTATTTACAAAGCACATTTAACACAATAAATATTGATCCAAAGTGCTGTACATAGTGCATAGAAGGACTACACTATATAAAAAAAACTATTACAACTTTCCAAATCTAAAGAATAAAAATGTGTTTTCAGAGTAGATTTAAAAATGTAGGAAGGAGCAGACTGTAACGATCAGGACACAGGAAACGAGAGATCCAAGAGCAGTGTGTGTTTATTGGGTAATCCAAAAATCTGAACCCAAAAACAAGTAGAGGGGTCATAACCAAAAATCAGTCCAGAAACAAACAAACAGGAGCAAGAAACTAGAAACACCAGGAAACCAGGTGACGGAAATTAAGGACTCCATGACACAGACAGAAAACTGACCGGTTTAAATAGACAGGATAATGACGATGAAAGTGAAGACACCTGAGTGCAATTAACAGGTGTCCAATTACCGTGATGAAGGGACAAGGCTTTGTGGGAAATGTAATGCCTGCGTTGAGGTGCCTATGGGGAAGTGAGACCACTAGTGGACACCCAGAGAAACACAGACCAGACACTGTGACACAGACCTCTCATGATAAAGGGAGAGCATTGCACAGCTTGGACCCAGCCACCGAAAAGGCTCGATCACCCTTTAATTTGTAGCGACTTCGTGACACATTTAAAAGCAAGTGATTTGAAGATCTAAGTGACCTAGCAGGACAGTATGGCACAATAAGATCACAAATATACCTTGGTGCACAGCCAGACAATGCTTTATAAACAAACATAAGGATCTTAAAATCAACTTGAACCTTAATGGGAACCCAGTGAAGGGATGCCAAAACAGGAGAAATATGATCCCTCTTTCTAAACCCAGTCAAAAGTCTTGCAGCTGCATTTTGAACAATTTGTAATCGAGATGAAGTGAAGATTGAGGAAGACCACAATGAAAAGAGTTGCAATAATCTAATCGTGATGTTACAAAAGCATGAATTGCAAATTCTAAGCCTTTGCTTGAAAGACAATTCTTCAACTTTGCAATAGATCTTAAATGGAAAAAGCTTCCTCTAATAACCACACTAAGTTGTTCATCAAAGAATAGTGAAGAGTCAAAGATCACTCCAAGGTTTTTGATTTGTTTGCATACATTTGTTGAGAGAGGACCTAACTGTGCTTTCAGAGCAGGAGAGCAATCTGCCGGACAACCGAGAATTAAAACTTCTGTTTTATCCTCATTTAGCTGCAAAAAAATATTAGTCATCCACATCTTGATATCATCTAAACATTCCAATAACACATTAAATGAAGCAGGGGTGTCAAGCCTTACTGGAAAGTAAAGCTGACAATCATCTGCATAATAGTGAGATGAAATGCTGTACTTCTGAAAAATTAGGGCCAGGGGCAGCGTATAAAGGGAAAACAATAAAGGTCCCAAAATAGATCCCTGGGGCACACCAAACAAAACAGGCGCAGATGACGAGGAACAATTTCCTAAATTTACAGAAAAATTCCTCTTTTCTTGGTAAGAAGCAAACCACTTTAGTACATATATTAGTATATATATTTAGTACTATATATTCTAGTTGTTCAAGAAGAATGTTGTGGTCAATGGTATCAAATGCAGCGCTCAGGTGTAACATAACCAGCAAAACACAAGAGCCTGAATCTAGAGCAAGCAATATAAATTTGTATCCCTCAGCAGAGCTGACTCAGTGCTATGTAATGATCTAAAGCCAGATTGGAACATGTCCAACATATTAAAATAATTCAAATAAAACTGGAGCTGTGAAAAAACTACTTTCTCTAAAAGCTTAGAGATGAAAGGCAGTTTAGAGATCGGTCGAAAGTTACTGCACATTTCTGGATCAAGTTGAGGTTTTTTCAACATAAGTTGTACAATTGCGTATTTAAAACTAGCTGGAATGACACCTTTGGCTAAAGAACTGTATATGAAAGCAGTTACCATATGACTAATGGTAGAAAAAAACATCCTTAAAAAGATGAGCTGGGATAATATCAAGCTTAGAACCAGAACACTTCATAGTAGAGATTATAAGCTAGCTGATTAGGAGAAACAGGTTTAAAGTTAGACAGACAACTCATGGGACAAGGCAATTGCAAGTGACATGTTAGGATGGAACAATAGAGCTTCTAATATGATACATTTTTTGAGTGAAATGTTTTAAAAAGACTTCACAAAGCTCAATAGAGGCCTGGTGGTCAAATTTAGAATAGAGTCAATCGTATCAAACAGCATCAAATGTATCTATAGACTGGGATCGATGCATAAGACAGTGATTAATCATCTGACAGTCATATTATTGTTTGGCCAAGGTAGTAGTAAATTCTACCATCACCTAAATAGGTCATGTAGTTTTACTATTTTCAAATAACAGTTTGTGAATTTTGATGTGTAAAATAATCGCATACAAAATAATCACAATTAATCAAAATAAAAGTTTTAGTTTGCATAAAAGATGTTTTGCATATATTTATTATGCATATGCAGTCAAGGAAAGCTTGAAAATTAAAAAATAACTGAAAAATAACAGAATGCCAACTTAAAAATTCAAACAAATTGACCATGGTAAACGATGTTAAGGATGACTTACAGAGCTTTCTTCAAATCCATTTCCAATGGAAGCTTCTTTGTGCATTTCCCAGTGAAGGGCACAAACTGTAAGAAAAAATGCACGATAAATGTAGCACATAATGTGTTCATTTAATATAATACATGAGTTTAGTTAAAGAGCGATATGTGATATGTATACTTTAGGTACATTCAAGCTGGTTTTAGCATGACTAGCATTGCACATCAATGAACTTGAGCCGGTCCAAATATGTCTATGCAGTCTTTTCCAGCTAGGCAAACAAAATTAAGACAAGTAGGTGGATAAAGATAACCAACAACTGATCTGTGCTAGTTATACCTGAGGATATCAGCAGGGTAATCAGGATGATTCTCCGCAGCATCTTGTTTGGCAAAAGAGTCCGAACACAATGAGACTGAAAACTCTCCTCTTGTTGGCTGAAGGTCTTTGATGACACTCTTACTAAAACCCCTCTATTTTTACAAGTAACCACAGACACTGTGAGACCACAGACATCGCACACAGGGGCGTCATGCACTCATCATTTCTAAGGGGGCACGAGTTGGGGGGGGGGGGGTCATTTGACACACAGCAGCCACAACAGCACTTAAGTTGTATTTATGTTTTACTTTTTCTTCTAAACATTTCCAAACGCATTTACTGAATTAACATATATATCTTGATTCCCACCTTAATAGATTATGTTGATCTAAAGTGTGCAATGGTCAAAGTAAGCTGATAATGTAATCTATTATATGTTCATAAAAATGTGTGTTTACTTTGAATTAACAAGGGTGTTACGCCATAACATATTTCTATGACATAATTCATATTTCTATTATTGAGTTCATATTTCATGTGAATTTATAATTGAAAGTTAATGTAAATAAAAACATTGCAAGTTAGACATTTTAGTTCAAGCACTCTCAAAAACTACCATTAAAATGAATGAAGCTGTTCACACTATGAAATTAACATCTTACAGATTTGTACACACATTCGCACTTTGTTGTTTCTGGTGAGAGTATTCGCCAGAAAGAGGCATTCAGTCAAGCGAGCGAGTGAACAAAATTCCGGCATTTTAGCGATGACTCATCTGATTAAATATAAATATATATATATATATATATATATATATATATATATATATATATATATATATATATATATATATATAGGCTATTTATTTATTTATCCTTTTGTCTTTAGGAGGCAACATTCAAAATCCACTTGGCTCAAAAATCTGAGGGGGCACGTGCACCCTCTCTCTGAATGGGCATGACGCCTCTGATTGCACAGACCAGTTGCGTTTGAAATCTTGCATTTGAAAAGGGTTGCCCTAATGCCACCCCATTGGGACTAATTTATGCCAGTGCAACTAGAAGCAACCTCAAAGAATAGATGAATGATCAATTGTTATTACCCACTCTTTTCGAATTCCCTCGACCTTCATGAAGAAAGAGTCTCTTTAACTTGCAGGGCATTTGATGGTTTTCACACTAAACCACACGTTGAGGTTTTCAGTATAGAATCAAGAACTGCTTCCCCATTTCTAATTCTCAAACTGTCATAATTTTAAAAGTCCTTCATGAATTGATGTGACATTATGAATCAGTAACAAACCCTGAGAGTACAGAGAGAAAAATCTACACCATATCTTCTCATTTCTGTAATCTTAGCATTTCTGTAACTCTTACAACTAAAATATCCAATAATTGACGTTATGCAACAATGGTAAACAAAGTTTAATTTCAAGACAGATCGTCTAGTTTGTTAGTGTTTGTTTAACATAAAATACCCCACACATTACAGTCATTACATTGCTTAAAAAGTTGCCCCGTATCATCACCTTTAGAGTCTTTCATTCTGTAATCAGAAAACACTGTACGTGCTTAATTTATGTCACAGAATGTTGCTTATCGGAGCTCATGAAGACAAAATTAGGGAAAAGGTATTTAATCCAACTACACAAGGAATACAGAGAAACAGGTTTGCAACTCATCCAAAACACAATGTTAGACAGGACCCTGAACTCAAGAAACATGGGAATATAAATCCTAAACCAAATGAAGACTAATAGGCTGATTAATAGAAAAGAGGGGAATTCCCAAAACTGGGAAACTAGGTCAAACAAGGAACTGTAGACAAAAATCATACAATCCATAGAACATACATGTGAGATTTTATTTATTTATTTTTGACAGACTGAAAATAACTGACTCATTAGAATCATTTATAATTTAACTACACTGCATGTGCCATTGAAGAGGTATTTTGCAGGAAACCTGGGTATTTTTGTACAGAATTTGGAAAAATTCACACGTAAGGAACCATACGTCATTAGGTTTTCTTATTTTACTGTATAGTCATTTATCTTAAAATAAAACCAAATCTGAATAAGGAACATTCTAGGTTCTGACCACTGATATGTATATAAATTCTACTATACTATTATAATACCACTATAGATCAGTGATTCCAACCCTAGACACAATCTACTGCTATTATACTGAATTCACCAAACCAGATATTCATTAAACTATCTTGTTGTGTGTTCTGTAGAAGAAAGTCTAGAATAAATGTTTTGAATGACATGATAGTGAGTGAATGACGATTTTCATCTGCAGGCTGTTTTCACGCCTCTACCACAACAACAGACATCTGAACAGCACTGTTTGACAAACAACCCACACACATACGCTGATACTGCCCAAACCCCTTCACACGTCTCTTCTTGTAGATTTTTTGTTACTTTAAAGGCTTTAGCAATCAGTCATCATTTCCTTTGAACTAGTTTCTCAATAAATGTATTTTTCCTCACACTTGGCCTGCAGTGAGAAGAATCAATAAATACGTATAGCTTCAGCTGGCTAATGGCCATGTTTTAAAACTGTTGTGTTTGAAAGGATGCAAAGATGATCTGATGCTATTATATATCTGAACATATCAGTCACTACGAGAAAGCCTTGACAAGGGAGGAAATGGCTTGTGTGGTTGTGTTGATCTCAAGCCTTAATTTTGTCTCAGATCATCAGCCCTTTTGCATCTTAAAAATTGTGAATTATACTTACCATAACTTATATTTTCTACATATCTGCTTAATAAAAACTTCTCATTAAGTGAAATTCTTCCCTTATAAACTTTGTTACAGATTAATGATACATTGTCCAGAAACCAGTTACTGCAAGAAACACAGAAAATTGACAAATACAATCTGTTAAAGGGGTCCTATTATGCTCTTTTACAAAGTATTAATTTTGTTTTGGGTGTACTGGAACAAGTTTTTCGTAAAAACATTATTTTTCACATATTTTGCATTATTACAACACCTCTCTGCCCAGTCTGACGTGAATGACTTGAATAGTTCCCGCAATGAAAGTCCGCCTTCTGCATTATGGAATGTGGGGTGTCATTTGTTAGTGATTTCTGCAAAATAAAATATCTCCTTTTGAAGTTGAATATGAGCTTTGTAAATTTGCTGATCTTTTTTTATGCTCAAACAGCAAAATTACAGACAGCTGTGTGTTTTGGTCATTGTCATGTTGGAAGTTAAACCTTCTTCCCATTGACTACTTTCTGGCAATTTGATGATATTTTACACCATCCATTTTTCCTTCCACCTAGTCCCTGCTGCACTAAATTCCTGCAGCTGCTTCAGAGTAGCTGTGGGACCCTCTTGGTCCCCTCTCTGACTGGTTTCCTCCTAGCCCTTTCATGCAGTTAGAAGCGATGTCCTGATCCAGGGAGGGTCTGTGTTGCACCAAATACCTTCCATTTCTTGATACTTTACTGTGCTTTTAGTCATTGAGAAAGCGTTTTAATCTTTTTGTATCCATCTCCTGATATAACAGACAGACTGAAGGCAGGGGGTTAGTGGTCTGCAGGATTTTATTGAAACCGATATGAATAAACAGTGGGGAGTAGCAGGTGGATGAGAGAACTTGAGATCTGACTGTATTTTTGAGATCTGACTGTACATAAAATCTACGGGTCCACAACAGTCATCAGCAGTCAAAAAGAGAAAAAGATCATCATCATCTAGTCCCATCCAGAAGTATGTATTAATCATGGAATCGCTCCAACTCCTCCACATACTCTTCTGAAGACCTTTCCTCCAGCAAGATCTCACATGTAGTCTTCAGCCCAGCCCATCCTGTCTTTGGTCATTCGTTCTGTTTTAGGATGGATCTTCTGTAACAGACAGACTGAAGGCAGGGGGTTAGTGGTATGCAAAATTTTATTGAAACCGATATGAATAATCATCAGCACTGGAAGGAGATGGAGGATTGCTGGAGAGAAAGTAAGCACAAGAGGTTAGTTTTGAAGGAGTCGATGCTGGTAACTTAGACAGTGGAGAGTTCCGGTGAAGTCACAAGATCCAACCATGAGAGTGACTGAGGTGTGTGTATTTATTTGGAGGTGAGCTGATGGGAGGATGGTGAACAGGTGCTGGTGATTAGATGATTGGAAGGTTTACAGGTGCAGGAGATGAGTGTCTGAGTGAGTGCACTGTGGATGATGAGCCTGACCAACTTGTGACACCTGACTTGGACCTGTCCACAACTTTATCCCAAAGATGTTTTAACAGTGCCTTGCTACTCAGTTAGGGAAGTCGTGGCCTAATGGTTAGAGAGTCAGACTTGCAATCGAAGGGTTGTGAGTTCGAGTCTCGGGCTGGCAGGAATTGTAGGTGGGGGGAGTGCATGTACAGTGCTCTCCCCACCTTCAATACCATGACTTGGGTGCCCTTGAGCAAGGCACTGAACCCCCAACAGCTCCCTGGGCGCCGCCGCAGCATACCCACTGCTCCGTGTGTGTGTGTGTGTGTGTGTGTGTGTGTCTGAGTCTGTGTGTCTGTGACATATCAGGACACAACTCTGTATAATGACATGGGTATGACACAGGTATGACAAGGAGAGGGTGACTTATGAGGACATAACCCATGTCCCCATTTTTCAAAACGCTTATAAATCATACAGAATGAGTTTTTTTTTTGAGAAAGTAAAAATGCTCAAAGTTTCCTGTGTGTCATGTATGGTGATACAAGAAACACGGGAGAGATCCAAATGCAGGGAAGAGGTTTTATTGAGGGGCAATCCAAAAGGGGTAAAAAGTCCAGGCAGGGTCAAAGCCAGAAAATCCAATAATATAAAAACAAAACAAGAACACACGGGAAAAGCAGACTCTGGAATGTATCATACATACGACAAGGACTCCGTGACAAAGACTCAGACAGACCGGGTATTTATACACAGAAGGATAATGGGGAAACAGGAGACAGGTGGGGGAACAATCAATTAACTAAAACAAGGAGGAAGGTGACCAAATAAGGGAACAGGAAGTGGTGAGATGACAGACACCGTGGGAACGGAGGACACCTAGTGGACACCCAGGGAACACAACCCAGACACTGTGACAGAACCCCCTCTCTACGGAGTGGCTTCCAGACGCTCCATGATAGACAAAACAGAGACCAGGAGGGAGGCGGACAGGTGGAGGCTCAGGGGGAGGGACGGAGGGCCAGACTAACAGAGGGGAACCGGGACAGGAGTGAAGACACAAAACAAGAAAACAAACCGTAACATGAAGCCTCCCCAGGGCAGAGCAGAAGACCACCATGTCCGTGTGGTCAGAGCGGAAGCCCCCCAGGGCGGAGCAGAAGACCACCACGTCCTCGTGGTCGCCGTCAGAGTCCCCAGGGCGGAGCGGATGACCACCACGCCCCTGTGGTCGATGCCGGAGTCCAACAGGGCGGAGCAGCAGACCACCCAGTGACTTGACTCTGGAAGTTCAACGGTGACCCGCCTTGTCTCTGGAAGGTCCCCGGTGACTGGCCCCTGACTCGACTCTGGAGGGTCCGCTGGCACCTGACTCGACTCTGGAGGGTCCGCTGGCACCTGACTCGACTCTGGAGGGTCCGCTGGCACCTGACTTGACTCTGGAGGGTCAACTGGAACCTGACTCGACTCTGGAGGGTCAACTGGAACCTGACTCGACTCTGGAGGGTCAACAGGAACCTGACTCGACTCTGGAGGGTCAACAGGAACTAGCCCTGACTCTGGATGGTCAAAGGTAACTAACCCTGACTCTGGAAGGTCGACGGTGACTAACCCTGACTCAGGAGGGTCCATGAACACCAGACTCGACTCAAGAGGGTCAACCGGGAACTGACTCAACTCTGGAAAGTCAATGGGCACCTGACTTGACTTTGGACTGCCTGTGGAGACGTGAGACGCCTCGGCTTCGGGCACCGCCTCTGGAACGGCCTCGGGCACCGCATCGGGAACGGCCTCCGGCACCACATCGGGAATGGCTTCGGGCACCGCCTCGGCCCCCGGAACAGCATCGGGCCCCGCCTCAGCCTCCAGAACAGCAACGGACACCGCCTCGGCATCGGGCACCGCCTCGGCCTCCGTAACAGCATCGGGCACCGCCTCGGCATCGGGCACCTTCCTCGGCCTCCGGAACAGCATCGGGCACCGCCTCGGCCTTTGAAACAGCATCTGGCACCGACTCGGCCTCCGGAACAGCATCGGGCACCGCCTCGGCCTCCGGAACAGCATCGGTCTCCGCCTCGGGGACGGCGGCGGCCTGCTCGGGAACGTCCTCCTGGACGGCAGTGGCCCGCTCGGGTACGTCCTCCTGGACGGCAGCGGGCTGCTCGGGACCGTCCTCCGGGCTTTGAGGAACGGTAGACGCCTGTCTCCTCCTCCTCAACCCTCTATGATGGCGAGTCGGGGGCACCTTGATGGAAGACTCAGGCGTTGAGTCAGCCATCTTGTCTGGCAACACAGGTGTAGATTCGGCCATCCTGTGCTGTAGCGCTGGGCTGGCGGCAGTCTTGTCTGGAAACTCAGGTGTGGTTGTTGCATCCCACTGAGCACGATGGTGCAGGTAATCCGTAAACCCCCAAAAGTCCAGGATCTCCAACCCCTTCATCTCCCATTGAGGCAAAGGATCATCCAGGCAATTATTAAACAAGTCCTTTAGTGCTGCATCATTGTAACCTAACCCGACTGCCAAAGTCCAAAACAATTGCGCCAGGCCACCCACCTCACTTCCCTTTTGACGAAGGGTGGTTAAGTTCCGGAATCTCCCCCTCCGTTCCTCCATGGTGGCTGGGGAACAGATTCGAAATCTCACACCGCTGGATCTCTGCATGACGGAGTCCTTCCATCACGTACAGTGATACAAGAAACACGGGAGAGATCCAAATGCAGGTAAGAGGTTTTATTGAGGGGCAATATTATTATTTATTGAGGGACAAAGACTCAGACAGACCGGGTATTTATACACAGAAGGATAATGGGGAAACAGGAGACAGGTGGGGGAACAATCAATTAACTAAAACAAGGAGGAAGGTGACCAAATAAGGGAACAGGAAGTGGTGAGATGACAGACACCGTGGGAACGGTGGACACCTATTGGACATCCAGGGAACACAGCCCAGACACTGTGACACTGTGAGGGTTAGGTTTAGGGGTAGGGTTGGTGAAAGGCGATAGAATATACAGTTTGTACAGTATAAAAACCATTACGCCTATGGGATGTCCCCACTTTTCACAAAAACAAACATGTGTGTGTGTGTGTGTGTCTGTGCGTGTTAGTGTTCACTGCTCTGTGTGTGCACTTTGGATGTGTTAAATGTAGAGCAGGAATTTTGAGATTGGTTTACCATACTTGGCTGAATGTCACTTCACTTCGCTTCAGTTGTTTTATGTATAGATTTATGTTTAATGAGTCTCCAGATGCTCTCATGAGAACCAGACTGAAAAACCTATTTGCAACCCTGTGTGTGTGTGTGTAGACCAGCACGATCATGAAATCATTAAGATGATTTTTATTTTGTCAGACTAATTTTCTGTGAAAAAAAAGTATGCATCACAATAGTATTATAAAACTGTAATATTATGTTAACTTCTATGTTTATGTTAACTATTATGTTAGCTAAATATCACAACTAAAGTGAAAACAATGTATATGACTCAACAACAGTGACAATCTTAATGGCATCAATACAATGATACGGTATTAGCAGTTGCTTTGGCTAAATAATTGTTCATTAAATGCATCTGTTCTTCTCTCAATTATTTTCTCAGATTATTAAGGGAGGATGTATTGATGGATTTAGTGCTAAATGACTGATGATGAATGTGTGAATGTGTGAACAGTTGGTCTAGACACCTACATTCATGTTAATGCATCTGTTCATCACTTGATTATTTACTCAGATTATTAAGGGAGGATGTATTGAGGGATTTAGTGCTAAATGACTGATGATGAGTCTGTGAATGTGTGGGTTAGAACTCTAGCAGATTCATTTTTGACTAACTGTAGCTTGTTTGTTGAAGATCCAATCATAACGCATTTTCAACATATGTCCATTTAAGGTGTCCAACTATTTCCTCCAGATGAGTTTCTGAGAATTTAATGCAAATCATTTTCTAGTAGTTTTGCACAGTGTTGCTTACATGCATCCTATCTCTACATTCGCTACTGCACCTTTTCTTTCTCTCTGGGTCTCTGAAATTGTCAGTCAGATGTCAACAAGGCAGACTTAATTTCTGCTTTCTCTTTACAATCCACACTCAGCATCATGGCCTTGATTGAGAGCAGGATTTGCCCAGAAGACTCAGCAACTCAAGCTGCTCTATCTAACAATTTCTCTTTATCTCACACCAGGGGGTTGGCGGCACTGGTCTGCTCATTTCTAACAACTGGAAATACTCAACCCACTCTCACCTATGCAATTATAATTTATTTGAATCTCATTTCTCAACTTTAACAGCTTCTATAAAACTCCAGGTTGTGGTAATTTACCACCCTCTTGGCAAATTCTAGCCACCTTCCTAGAGCAGTTAGATGGGCTGCTGTCTTCATTCCCCGAGGATGACAGTCCACTTTTAGTCTTTTGGAGACTTCAACATCCATCTAGGCAAGCCTTATGCTACAGACTTCCATTTGATCTCAAATGACTTACCACTACAAGCACACACAAACCAGGCAACCAATTTGACTTAATTTACACACGCAACTGTATTCTGGACAACATTTAGGTGAGAACCCTACATATCTTTGACAACTTCTTCATTACATTTAAACAACATTTTGCTACCTGTGTGCCACCAACCCCTATACCGTTTACTTTAAGAAGATTCCTATGTCTACTCTTTTAGTTTTTCTCTTCACAGCCCCGGTGCACCCTGGATGTGATCTTCCCAGCTGTCCTTCACTATGGTGCTGGGACACCATGGACCCTGGGTGTATCTACAGCAGAGGAAGCGAGCCAGGCCCCGGGCGACGACTTCTACCCCTCCGGTCTTCGGATCTCCACCCAGAACCGTTTCGCTCCCCTCCGCGAGACTGGATGCGACGCTGTGATCATCGGAGACTCCATCGTCCGACACGTCCATGCTACGTTAGCCAAAGGTAAAGTGCACACTCACTGTTTCCCTGGTGCTCATGTTCTTGATGTTTCTGCGCAGATACCGGCGACGATCAATGTGTCAGGACCACTGTCCACGTATCGACGAGGACACGAAAGGTTCAGTAGACTTGTTGCTTTAAATGTATGGTTGATGGGATGCACTTTATTTTACAGTACGTGTACTTACATGTGTGTTTACATACAGTGTACTTACCATATATTTATCTAAGAAAGTTCTTGTAATAACAGGTAACTACATGGGTTAGGGTTAGGTTTAGGGGTAGGTTCAGGGTTAGTACCTAGTTATTACATTAAAACTAAAAACCAGTTATTGTAATTACTATAATAAGTACATAGTATGTACATGAGGAACAGGACTGTAAAATAAAGTGCTACCGGTTGTTGTCATGGTGTAAAAAACCAAATGATTATATTGGTCTAAATGATTCAACTCCACCAAACTACTGTTATAAGCATTAGCCCCGTCACACAGGTCGTAGCGGACATGTTGCAACAATATATAGTGATATTCTCTATGTTACCCAGAAAACAGGATACAGGTTTAACTCATTTGAAATACTTCTGCTTAATGTTACACTGTCAGACATGCAAAAGAAATCTAATGTATCTCTTGCTCTGGCTACTGTGTATAGACCACCAGGGCCGTATACAGAATTCTTAAAAGAATTTGCAGATTTCCTCTCAGACCTGGTTACAGTTGATAAAGTGCTAATCATGGGAGATTTTTATATTCACGTTGATAATACAAATGATGCATTAGGACTTGCGTTTACTGACCTAATAAACTCTTTTGGAGTCAAGCAAAATGTCACCGGGCCCATTCATCGTTTTAATCATACACTACATTTAATTAAATCGCATGGAATCGATCTTACTGATATAGAGATTGTAACTCAAAGTGATGATGTTACAGACCATTTCCTTGTATCGTGCATGCTGCGTATAACCTGCCTGATATATCTCAACTGCGAAATGACTGGCAACATTGGCACTATTTTCTCTAATACATTAGAAGCTGTTAGAATTCTGTGGAAAAACAGTATGTCCAGCTATAGACAGGCTCTAAAAACTGCCAGGGCAGAGCATATCCACAAACTCATTGAAAATAACCAAAACAATCCAAAGTTTTTATTTAGCACAGTGGCTAAACTAACAAATAACCAGACGCCACCTGATTCAAATATTCCATCAACGTTTAATAGTAATGACTTTATGAATTTCTTCACTGATAAAATAGAGAACATTAGAAATACAATAGCGAATGTAGATTCTAAAGCGTCTAACACTTCAGTTTCATCCATCGCACCCAAAGATAAACTGCAGTGCTTTACAATTATAGGACAGGAAGAGCTAAATAAACGTATCACTGTATCTAAACCAACAACATGTTTATTAGATCCTGTACCCACTAAATTACTGAAAGAGTTGTTATCTGTAGCCGAAGAACCGCTTCTCAATATAATTAACTCGTCGTTATCTTTAGGTCACGTCCCAAAACCATTTAAGATGGCAGTTATTAAGCCTCTTATTAAGAAACCAAAACTAGATCATAGTGAACTGGCAAATTATAGGCCTATTTCAAATCTTCCATTTATGTCTAAAATTTGTGAAAAAGTTGTGTCTGCTCAAATGAGCTCCTTCCTGCAAAAAAAAAAAAAAAAAAATTCTGTATGAAGATTTTCAGTCAGGTTTCAAGCCCCACCACAGCAAAGAAACTGCACTTGTTAAAATTACAAATGACCTGCTCCTTGCATCAGATCAAGTCTGCATCTCATTGCTAGTTTTACTTGATCTTAGTGCTGCATTTGACACAGTAGATCATGACATACTCCTAGATAGATTACAAAACTATACAGGTATTCAAGGGCAGGCTCTAAGATGGTTTAGATCCTACCTGTGATCCTACCTACTTTGATTTATCATTTTTTATGCACTCATGACATACAAATATTATATAATAATTTGATATTTGTTTATTTTGTTTCACAAAAATAAAAGAAGAAAAAAAAAGTAAGACATTGTAAAATATATCATGCATTGGGTCTGATGCCCCCTTGTGGAAAAAAAATACATTAAATTGCATTTTATGGTAACTGCCACTAGAGGGGCTTAAGGGATCTCCGGAGATTTTATACAGAGCTAATCAACTGGAATATAGAAACACTTCAATTTGAAACTTTGATTTATAATTTTTTATGCACTCAGATTCAAACTATTATTTTTTAAATTTTGTACATACAAATATGATATAATAGTTCTTTATGGTCGTCGAATCTGATTGGCTGAGAGCTTTTTCTCTTTTGATGGGAGGGGAAGGCCAGATATCAAATTAAAAACATTTCAGGATCCCACTTCAAACGAAGGGGTTTAAGAATCATCTCAGAATACACTTATCTACAGCAGCAACAGGGTTTCCCAAGCAAACAAGAACAGTCCTTAAATCAGGGATGCCAAACTCAATTCATAATGGGTCAGGGCCCCACAGAGTCCAGATTCAACCCCAATCAAACACACCTGATCCAACTAATCAAGTCCTTCAGGCTTATTTGAAAACTGGTATGTGTATTGGAGCAGGATTGGAACAAAAATCTGCAGGGCTCCGTCCCTCCATGAACGAAGTTTGACAGTTTTAAATTTTAAAGGGGTCATATGATGCTATTTAAAAAATGTCTTTCTCTTTGGAGTGTTACAAGCTATAAGTGTTTAAAGAAGATCTGTAAAGTTGCAAAGACTAAAATCTCAAATCCAAAGAGATAGTCAACCATTCCTACCTTCTAACATGCATTGCATTTAATTAAAATTTTGTGTGAAATGACTGCGGGGAGCTGGATTTTAATAAGAAATATTTCTCTGTTGAACTCTAGTTGTTTTGTGTCCGCTTTCTGGTGTCTTTGGACTTGTCTGCAAACTCTTCTGTGACCTTAGTTGGCCTTCAAAGTCTCTTTAACGCCCTCATCGAGGCCCAGTGACCTTTGACCCATCTCAATCTTCAAGGTAATTTATTTTCCTCTATTCAGGTAATTGCCAGTGTCTTGTACGCTCGGATAAATAATTAATTATTTTATTGTGTATTTTGCTTTTGTATCCATCCACTGTTTTTTTTTTTTTTTTTGGTAACAATCTGCGCTGATAAAAGAATGGTCATGTCAAGTGTTGGTTTTTATTTGTTCCCGTCTGTCCTCACTTGGCTAATTTTCAGTTCTCATCAGCAGTTAATCTTCGTTCATTTAGATCACCTGTTCCTGGTTTTTAGTTCCTGCCCCTTATTATCCGCCCTATTTGAGTTTGAGCCTGTTCTGTTCTCCTTGATTTAATGTTATATTTGAATGGTTAATGTGGTTTATGTCCATTAAAAGACTCATTTTTCCTAGTCCTTCTTCATGTACTCTTTACTAAAATCATGACGGCATGACAGGTCGTAGGTTCAAACCACAAAACAGTGAACTTGACTCAAGATGTTTAAACTCAAAGGAAATTTGACGGTACTTTCCCTCTAAGTTTACTGAAAATTCGGACATGCTATTGTTTTCAGAGCATCTGATCAAAAATGGGAGAAATTACTAGTATGAATATGATGTCATTCAGTTTTTGACAAGTAACCAATTATACAGGTGCTGGTCATATAATTAGAATATCGTCAAAAAGTTTATTTATTTCAATAATTCCATTAAAAAAAGTGAAACTTGTGTATTATATTCATTCATTACACACAGACTGATATATTTCAAATGTCTTTGGCACTGCTCAGGTGTTATGAGATAGTGGCCTTCAGCTCTTCTGCAATCTTGGGTCTGGCATATCGCATCTTCCTCTTCATTATACCCCATAGATTTTCTATGGGGTTAAAGTCAGGCGAGTTTGCTGACCAATTAAGAACAGGGATACCATGGTCCTTAAACCAGGTACTGGAAGCTTTGGCACTGTGTGCAGGTGCCAAGTCCTGTCGGGAAATGAAATCTGCATCTCCATAAAGTTGGTCAGCAACTTTCTGGTATACGGCTGTGTTGACCTTGGACCTCAGAAAACACAGTGGACCAACACCAGCAGATGACATGGCACCGCAAACCATCACTGACTTTGGAAACTTTACACTGGACCTCAAGCAACGTGGATTGTGTGACTCTCCTCTCTTCCTCCAGACTCTGGGACCCTGACTTCCAAAGGAAATGCAAAATGTACTTTCATCAGGGAACATAACTTTGGACCACTCAGTAGCAGTCCAGTCCTTTTTGATGTGAGACATTTCTGACACTGTCTGTTGTTCAAGAGTGGCTTGACACAAGGAATGCGAAGCTGAAACCCATGTCTTGAATACGTCTGTCTATAGTGGTTCTTGAAGCACTGACTCCAGCTGCAGTCCACTCTTTGTGAATCTCCCCCACATTTTTGAATGGGTTTTGTTTTACAATCCTCTCCAGGGTGCGGTTATCCCTATTGCTTGTACACTTTTTTTCTACCACATCTTTCCTTCCCTTCACCTCTCTATTAATGTGCTTGGACACAGAGCTCTGTGAACAGCCAGCCTCTTTTGCAATGACCTTTTGTGTCTTGCCCTCCTTGTGCAAGGTGTCAATGGTCGTCTTTTGGACAACTGTCAAGTCAGCAGTCTTCCCCATGATTGTGTAGCCTACAGAACTAGACTGAGAGACCATTTAAAGACTTTGCAGGTGTTTTGAGTTAATTAGCTGATTAGAGTGTGGCACCAGGTTTCTTCAATATTGAACCTTTTCACAATATTCAAATCTTATCAGATACTGAATTTGGGGTTTTCCTTAGTTGTCAACTTTAATCATCAAAATTAAATTATTATTATTATTATTATTATTATTATTATTATTATTGTATATAACTGTCACATCATAATCTCACAGTAGCAGCATCTTGCAGTATCTCACATGAAAAGCTGTTTGAGAAGCTCATTAGTGCAAAATGTACATTTCTGGATGTGTCACCAGCCATCTAAACAAACTGATAATGATCGGTGTGCTGACCGACAGGCTAAATTGTCAGGCAAATGGATAAATACTTTAAAACTTTTGTCTGTAAATACTGTCTACAGTAATTGTAGCTTGTTTGCTGTCATTGTGTTTTTATGTGTTTATACTTTTGATTGAAACCAATTTTATTCTATTTATTCCTTCTGCAGATTGTTTTTATTGCTTATTATTTGTGAAATTTCAGAAATTATGAGGTTGAAATGGGCACAAGATATTAATGTGTGGTGCTGATGGACCAAGAAACAGACCAATAAAACACTAATTGAATCATACTCTATATGTAAAAGTATCATGTCACACAACATTAAAGCTTCTTTAACACATTTATTTTCAAATTGAAAGCAGAATGCAGAAAAAGAGTGTACCGTGCTTCTAAATTAGAACTGTGAAACATTCCATACCCGGGGTTACAAACTGGGTTTAGAGCAATAATAACTCGGGGGGAAAGCCTTTCAGAAACAAACAAACAAACAAAAAAGCCTTATGCATACCTTTAATCGATCAAATATGATTTTTTAACTTTTATAAACTCATTAACTCCATTCCTATTTCCTGCAAACACGAATATTAGTACAGATGGTTCTGGCATCATCAGTGGTTGAAAGTTCTTCAATCAGAATGTCCGTGAACTGGTTCACTAAATTCCTACACATTGACTTTAGGAAGCCGATCTCATCACAGATCATCCCCAGCTTAATTTTAATGTCTTCCTGTAGGAAATTAAGTCATTAGTCTCACATTAATTTATTAAAACTTATAGAAATGTACTGATACTGACCGGAGTTGCTCCATTGGAGATCTGCTTTTTCAGTTTCTTCATCACCCACTTGCAAGCCCAGCACTTTCCAGGGAGTTGTTCTGTTTCTATCTCACCCTAATATATCAACATATGGCAGTATTTTAGAATCAATAGTTTATATGACATTTAGAATCGAATTAGCAGTTAAAAATAGACATGACTAGCTGTTTGAAAACCATTGTCTAGCTTATTCATCTTGCAAACAATCTTGAAATTTCATTTCAGTATATGACAAAAATCTGACCTCTATAGATTGGGATCTATGGATAAAACAGTGATTAATCAGCTGACAGTCATATTATTGTTTGGCCAATTACATAAATAGTTCTAAATTCTACCATCACGTAAACATCATGTAGTTTCCATTTTTCCAATAACAGTTTGATGTGTAAAATAATCATTCAGCTAATAAGTTAATTTTTTTTGCGTTATTTGTAATCAAAGTTTACGCAATCAAGGAAAGCTTGGAATCCAAAAATTAGTTAAAAAAAATTATCATAATAAACAATGTTAAGGATGACTCACAGAGCTTTCTTCAAATTCATTTCTAATGGAATCTCCTTTGTGCATTTCCCAGTGAAGGGCACAAACTGTAAGAAAAAACTGAATGGTAAATGTAGCACATACAACGAAATGGTGGAATTTAATATAGTGCATGTGTTTAGGTAAAAAGTGAGAATATGATATGTATACTTTAGGTACATTCAAGCTGGTTTTAGCATGACCAGCATTGCACATCAATAAACTTGAGCCAGTCCAAACCAGTCTATGCAGTCATTTCCAGCTAGTCACACAAAATTAAGATAAATAGATGGATAAAGATAACCAACAACTGATCTGTGCTAATTTTACCTGAGGATATCAGCAGGGTGATCAGGACGATTCTCCGCAGCATCTTGTTTTGGCAAAAGAGTCTGAACACAATGAGACTGAAAACTCTCTTGTTTGCTGAAGGTTTTTGATGACACTCTTACTAAAATACTTCTATTTTACACAGGAAAACACAAACATTGTGAAGTGAGACCAGTAGTGCCCTCAACACATGTTGTTTTCCATCTTATGTGTCATTAACGATAATACTTTGATTACACGTACTATATCTAAACAGTTAACACTAAATTCAGTGTCAACTACACTGCAGCTGCTTATTTCAAAACAGCATCATAATGGTATGGTAGCAAATGGCAGAAGCATAAATCACACATTGTTTAAACTGGAAACTCAAAATACTCTGTAATGAAGATTTTGTTTGATATATTGCATTTGAAAATGGTTGCCCTAATGCCACCCCATTGGGACTAATTTATACCACTGCAACTAGAAGCAACCTCAAAGAATGAAGTCTTCTCTTGCTGGTTAATTTAGATGAAACATAAATCGGTTTTTACTCACTCTTTTCTTTCAAGAAGAGAGAGTTACTTTAACTTGCATATTGCAGGGTGTCTGATGGTTTTCTCAGTAAACCACATGTTGAGCGTTTCAGAATAGAATCAAGAACTGCTTCCTCATTTCTAATTCTCAAACTGTCATCATTTTAACAGTTCTTAATGAATTGATGTGACATTGTGAAAAGGAAATTCAGAAATGCTCCTTTTGAATCAGCAACAAACCCTGAGAGTACAGAGAGAAAATTCTACACCATATCTTCTCATTTCTGAAAGGAGAGGCAGTTTGCACCCCACCTAAAGCTGTGTAACTCTTAAAACTAAACTATCCAATAACTGGCATTAACTATACATTTATACATCAATACTATACAAAGTTTCATTTGATTTTTCTTAAAAAAAAAATACTTAAGACAAATTGTCTAGTTTGTTAGTTGTGTGTTGGTTTAACATAAAATATCCCAAACATTACAGTCATTACATTGCTTAAAAAGTTGCCCATCTACCATCACTTTAGGGCCCTATAAAACACCCGGCGCAATGCGGCGCAAGGCGCAGCACAAGTGTGTTTGCTAGTTTCAGTCCAGCGCCACGTCATTTAATTATCAAATGCATTTGCGCTCATGTGTGCGCCCATGGTCGTGCTGGTCTAAAAAAAGAGGTGTGTTAATTCTAAGGAGCTGAAAATAGACTGTGCCATAGACCAACTCAAACCTGGTCTAAAGTCTGGCGCAATGTTGTTTTTTTTTGTTATTTAAAGGGTGTGTTAGGACAGGCGGGTCCACAATGTGCATATACACACTGCTTATTAAACACATGGATGCACAGCAGCACACAAACATGCCAAATGATAAAAATTAAAGGATTGCAATGCATATGAATTTTTGTAGGCTAATATATACATACATACAGGTGCTGGTCATATACTTAGACTATCATCAAAAAGTTGATTTATTTCACTAATTCCATTCGTAAAGTGAAACTTGTATATTATATTCATTCATTACACACAGACTGATATATTTCAAATGTTAATTTCTTTTAATTTTGAGGATTATACTGACAACTAAGGGAAATCCCAAATTCAGTATCTCAGAAAATTAGAATATAACTTAAGACCAATACAAAGAAAGGATTTTTTGAAATATTGGCCAACTAAAAAGTATAAAAATGAAAAGTATGAGCATGTACAGCACTCAATACTTAGTTGGGGCTTGTTTTGGCTGAATTATTGCATTAATGCGGCGTGGCATGGAGTCGATCAGTCTGTGGCACTGCTCAGGTGTTATGAGAGACCAGGTTGCTCTGATAGTGGCCTTCGACTCTTCTGCATTGTTGGGTCTGGCATATCACATCTTCCTCTTCAAAATACCCCAAAGATTTTCTATGGGGTCAAGGTCAGGATCCTTTGTGTCTTGCCCTCCTTATGCAAGGTGTCAATGGTCGTCTTTTGGACAACTGTCCAGTCAGCAGTCTTCCCCATGATTGTGTAGCCTACAGAACTAGACTGAGAGACCATTTAAAGACTTTGCAGGTGTTTTGAGTTAATTAGCTGATTAGAGTGTGGCACCAGGTTTCTTCAATATTGAACCTTTTCACAATATTCTAATTTTCTGAAATACTGAATTTGGGATTTGAAAAATCTAAATTAAAAGAAATAAACATTTGAAATATATCAGTCCATTTCATCTCAGAGACGCGTTCTATCTTTGCGCTTGCCAAATTCCCCAATGAAATAGCAAATCCGTCATGGCACGAGCGCAACTGGCTCCTAAAGGGAATGGAAGATGAGACTCTGTTTATTGCACGTTACGCCCCAAAAACACCCATTTAAACCATGCGTCCGGGCGCGCCAACCATTTTTCCATCATTAAAATAGCAAAAGTGCTTTAAACTTTGCGTTTAGATCGTTAAAATAGGGACCTTAGATTCTTTCATTCTGTAATCAGAAAACACTGAACTCAAGATACATGGGAATATAAATACTAAACCAAATGAAGACTATTAGGCTTATTAAAAGAGGTGAACTGAACAAAATAATCCCTTACACACACTGGGAAACTAGGTCAAGCAAGGCACTAAAGACAAAACTGATACAATCCATAGAACATGTGATAGTTTATTTATTTATTTTTGACATACTAAAAAGAACTGACTCATTAGAATCATTTGTAATTGAACTACACTGCATGTGTCATTGAAGAAGTATTTTGTACTGTATTTGGAAGAATTCACATGTAAGGAACCTTATTCCAGTTAGGGTTAATAATAGATATTTATTTTGTATAATACCGAATCTGAATAAAAAAACATTCTAGGTTCCGACCACTGATCTATATAAATTCTACTATTATATTATACTATTATAATACCACTATGATCAGTGATTCCAACCCTAGACACAATGTACTGCTATTGTACTGAATTCACCCAACCAGATATTCATTAAATGGTCTTGTTTTGAGTTCTGTAGAAAGAAGTCTTTAATGAAATGATAGTGAGTGAATGACTTTATGTAAATTATACATCCTCATCTGCATGCAGTTTTCACACCTCACTTCACACCACAACCCAACAGCACTGTTTGACAAACATCCCACAGACGTGTGCTGGTACTAAACTCCTCTATGTGACTCTTGGCTTAAGCCAATCAGTCATCATTTCCTCTCAACTAGTTTTTTCAAAAGTTGTTTCCCCCCTCACACTTAGCCTGCAAGGAGAAGAATCAGTATAAGTCCTACTAATGGTCGTGTTTTAAAACCGTTGTGTTTAAAAGGATGCAAAGATGCACTGATGCTATTATATATCTGAACATATCAGTCACTGTGAGAAACCCTTGACAAGAGAGGAAATGGCTTGCGTGGTTGTGTTGATCTCAAGACTTAATTCCGTCTCAGATCGTCAGCCTTTTTGCATCTTAATAAAAAGTTGACCAGAACTTATATTTTCTAGATATATAGTTTATAAACTACACATTAAGTGAAATTCATCCCTCATATGTCTGTTACTGATCAATGACATGGTCATATAATTATATACATACATAACAAATAATGATAAATACTAAAAATTATAATTTCTATACTTGTATATGTGTAGAATATACATGGAGGCAACCTGCAATAAAAATAAATAAATACAGTTTAACAATACCAATTATCACTACTATTAATTCTTTTATTTATAGTTTCATTTAATGAGTCACACTATATGCAAACCATATCTCCAGGTGCTCTCATGAGAACCAGACTGAAAAACACCCCTGTGCACCCCTGTGTGTGTGTGTGTGTATACAACACCATCATGAAATCATTAAGATCATTTTTATTTTGTCAGACCAATTTTCTGTGAACAAATATAAGTATGCATCATAGTAGTAATATAAAAGTGCAATATTATGTTAACTTAAGCTAAAGATCACAACTAACCAATAACAACTAAAGTACAATAAAAACAATGCACATGACTCTATGCATCAACAATGGCTATTTTAATGGCATTATGAGTAATTAATTGTTCATTTAATGCATCTGTTCAGCACCTGATTATTTTCTCAGAGTATTAGGGGAGGACTGTGGGAGTTTTAGTGCTAAATGACTGTTAATGAGTGTGTGAATGTGTGAACAGTTGATTTAGAAACCCACATTCATGTTAGATGACCTATTGGCCGCATTAGATGTTGCTTTGTAGGTAATCAGTCATGCTTAAGTTTGCTTAGTTTTTCTCATAACTTAATACCTGTTGTAATATTATAAATGTATTTATTGTCAGTGTTGATCAATTTAATGCATCATTGCTGAATAAAGGTATTCATTTCTTTTTAAAAAGTTTATAACTACTAACTGAATAATTTTTTTTTCTTGCAAGCAATATTTAAATCTCAAATATTGCATCAGTATGTTATAGTAAATGTTTTACAAGGGATGTTATAGGGGCTTATAAAAGCACAAAATTATATTTTTCTCTCAGCAAAGGCATACAAGAATTGGCATGTAATGCATATACTGTAATGCTCTCACAGTAGTTTATTCTCATTTAGAAAATTGTTATTAGCTTGATCACGTACAAAAATGATCTCCTTTATGGGTGATTATTGCCTGGAATAAACAAAACAAAAATTATATTCAAAATCTCCTTATTTAAATAATGAATCACCATAGTGTTGTGGAAAAAAAAGACATGATTATAAACTTTTGGAGTGGATAATTCTGTGTACCTACTTGCAGACATGAATTTTAGTACAGATGGTTTGTGGCCCATCATCGGTCATCAGCTCATCAATCAGATTGTGCAGATACTAAAGGGGAAGTCGTGGCCTAATGGTTAGAGGGTTGGACTTCCAATCGAAGGGTTGTGAGTTCTAGTCTCGGGCCGGACGGAACTGTGGGTGGGGGGAGTGCATGAACAGCTCTCTCTCCACCATCAAAACCACGATTTAGGTGCCCTTGAGCAAGGCATCGAACATAAATGGCTGCCCACTGCTCCGGGTGTGTGCTCACAGTGTGTGTGTGTGTGTTCACTGCTCTGTGTGTGTGCATTTCGGATGGGTTAAATGCAGAGCACAAAATCTGAGTATGGGTCCCCATACTTGGCTGAATGTCACTTCACTTTCACTTCTGAACAAAGTGCTTCCACTGAACTCTCAACAACTTGACCTTCTCACAGGTGTTGCTCAGCTTGGATTTGATTTCATACTAGTTTAAGTTAAAATATGATTAATGCCAAATAAATTTCCACCACAGTCCAGTTCTTCTAAAAAAAAATGCTGGGTTAAATATAACCCACCACTGGGTTAAAAAGGGACCAACCCAGCAGTTGGGTTGTTCTGACCCAGCAGTTGGGTTATTTTGACCAGAGGTGGGTAGTCCAGGGGCCAAAGACTAAAAGTCCTCACATATTTTTGTTCCACTCATAAACTCAGCAGCTGATTTCATCAGTGGAGGAACCAAGTCATTCCTTCCAAGTCACAAATGAGTCTGAAGTCAAATCCCAGGTCCCCAAAGAGTTAAAAGTTAATTAGATAATTAAGTGATTCATTAAATGATGAGTGCACATTAGTAATGAACACCTGCTGTTAACCATCAACATCATTGACTACGTTTACATGCAGCCAATAACCCGTTCAAAACCGGGATATTAGCAATAACCCGGTCGCGCACAACCATGTAAACACCGGCAAAAACCCGGATATGCTCATATCCGGGTTTTTAAAAACCCCTTTTGTAACCCGAATATTTGCTCTTGTAAACGCGTTTCGGCATATCCCCATCAAAATGTGTGTTCTGCGCATGTTCTATTCGCAAGGAATCTTGGTCTTTTGAGTCTTTGGATACAGGAAGAAGAATCGGAAATGACGCATATTGCGTCTTACGTCCAGACGCTAACAGTGCGTTGCCGTTTACATCGGGATATTGGCGAATGATTACACATTCCATGTATACAGGAGTAACTCTCTTTGCTCACGCATGTAAACGGGTTATCCCGAATGTTTCAGAAACCCAAATAGTGACCTTAACCCGACCATAACCTGAATTTGAACAGCTTGTAAACGTAGTCAGTGAAGAAAAGTGAAACACAAGAACTACAACTGACTACAGCCACAGCCTTAGATGAAATATACTGATTGATTTATTTTTTTTGAACACACACAAGATGCCACCATAATTGTGGTCAAGGTTTGCTTTAAGTCTATTGACCCTTTTAATAGTTCAAAGTAGTTTGTTTCTAAGCAATGGCAATATTGTTTCACAGCAAACATTTGTGCATTGCTGAATCAAAAGCTTGATGTAGCAGATTAACTAGTCATTTCTGCTAATGACTCACGATGAGTGAATGTCATGAAGTGGTTTCTCTTTGGTATATTAACTTAAATGCAGATATTGAACTTCCAAAAAAAAAAGAAAACTATTAAACAAATGCCAACTTAATTTTGATATTGTACGAAAATAAAAGAAGCTATCAGCTCAGGCTTTTAGAAATGAACACTTATCACATGATTCTCAACAGTGGTGATAATAATTTTTCATACTGCAGTGCATGATGGGAATTTTTACTTTGGTGTTACCCAGCATGCATTTCATCATGAAGCATTTTGTTGATTGTCACCATTGTTGAGATTCCTATACTGGTTCTTGATGTCTGAGAGTGTCTAAATAGTACAGTAGTACATTTTTGTGTGTATTATTATTTTATTAATTAATTATATTATTATAACGACACTTTGCTGGATTGTCAGTGCAAAACCTAAACATATAAATAATAAGTTATTTGAGCAAAATCAGGCCAGCTCACAAGGCTTATCTCTGCAGATGATAACAACTAATATCTCAACATTGTATAACACCACACACATTTCTACAGAGAAAGATCTAACACAACAAGTCAAGGGTCAAGAGCGCAGCTAAAGCAAACACTGATCTCCATGATGGTGGCATCATTTTAACCAATAAAACATCAATATCTGATCCTCTGTAATTTTCAATAACAGCAGGTGTTCATCACTAATGTGCACTCATCATTTAATGAATCACTTAATTATCTTATTAACTTTTAACTTTTTTGGGACCTGGGATTTGACTTCAGACTCATTTGTGACTTGGAAGGAATGACTTGGTTCCTCCACTGATGAAATCAGCTGCTGAGTTTATGAGTGGAACAAGAATATGTCAGGACTTTTAGTCTTTGGCCCCTGGCCTACCCACCTCTGGTCAAAATAACCCAACCGCTCGGTCAGAACAACCCAACTGCTGGGTTGGTCCCTGTTTAACCCAGTGCTGGGTTACATTTAACCCAGCATTTTTTAGAGTCTACTTTTGATACGATCTTGGCAGGAAGTGGCTCATAATGACTATAAGCATTTCACTGAGACTGCAGTTTCTTTGTCCCTTTAGATGTAAATGCTTCAGGATTTCCTTTTGTCTTTTAACACCTTTATTTTCGAAGGCAGCCACATGCAGGTTCTCATTTCCGAACATGTTCACCCACCACTAGTTCAGGAAATAATAGAGCATTTCTTGCATATACTTGAGCATTACTTGCATCATATTAGTTTTCGCACTCTCAACATTACTGATATTTACAGAACTGACAACATAATAACACACTCACCTTTGCATAAACCAGCCATGTGCTGACGAACCTTCTCAGCTTCTCATTTGACTGCCAGTCTGGATGTTGTTGGAGGGTAACAGTGATCTTCTTAAACTCCTGATTCATCAGAGAATCTGCAGTTGTCTGTTGAAGTTTAAGAACCTTTTCCTGAGATGTCACACCATTGTCCTTTTTTCTTACCCACTCCATCCATGGCTTCTCCTCTGATGACAAAGATGCTCACCCGTCAGATCTGACACTTTATGCTCAAACAGCTCACAACTCCATACAATATGTATATATATATATATATATATATATATATATATATATATATATACATACAAATAATAGTCATAGAGAGTTTGACTCCTAACCCTAAGGTTGTGGGTTTGAGTCTCGGGCCGAAAATACATTGACTGAGGTGCCCTTGAGCAAGGCACCGAACCCCCAACTGCTCCCCGGCAGTTTTGGATGGGTTAAATACAGAGCACGGATTCTGAGTATGGTTCGACATTCTTGACTGTACTGTATGTCACATCACTATAGATCACAACTAAAATACAGTGAAAACAATGTATATGACTCTGATAATTGTTCATTTAATTAATCTGTTCAGCACTTGATTATTTTCTCAGAGTATTAGGGGAGGATTGGGGGAATTTTAGTGCCAAGTGACTGATGAGTGTGTGAATGTGTGAACAGTTGCTTTAGAAACCCAGATTCATGTTAGATGGTATCTTGTAGTTAATCAGTCATGCTTAAGTTTGCTTCGTTTTCCTCCTGAAACTGTGTAGTGGTCAGGTGACATTGTGGTTGCATAGTTTTATCTGATACTTACTCAGCCTTACCTGGTATCTGGGGAAAAAAACCCTTTCAACATTTAACCTTTTCTAGTTCAGGTCCCAGGGAGCAGTTTATAGGGTTGTTTAATTATCAGAATTGTACTGGTCAATGTTTAAGGTTAGGCTGGTTAGAATGGTTTAGTTGACCTCTGCTGGTTGTAGGTGTAAACTACAAGCTTTGGCTGGAAAGAGCATCTTTCCACCCATTGAAAACACCCATTGAAAATTAGATATGTACACCACTGTTCAAAAGTTTGGCATCAGTAAAATATTCAATGTGTTTGGAAGAAGTCTCTTTTACTCACCAAGGCTGTATTTATTTGATCAATAATACAAATAAACAGTACTATTGTCAAATACAGTTTAAAATGCCGGTTTTCAAAATATAATGTACCCCTGTGTTGCAATGCAGAATTTTCAGCATCATTACTCCAGTCTTCAGTGTCACATCATCCTTCAGAAATCATTCTACTGTTTTGCCGAAGAATAAGAAACATTTCTTATTATTATCAATGTTGAATTAAACCGTTAATAATTTTAAGGGGACCATGATATATTTTCTTTCAGGTTTCTTTGATGAATTGAAAATTTTAAAACCGCATTTATTTAAAAAATAAATCTTTTGTAATATTATAAATGTCTTTATTGTCACTTTTGATAAATTGAATGCATCCTTGTTGAATAAAGGTATTCATTTCCTTAAAAAAAGTTTATAACTAATATAATTGACTTTTTTTTTCTTTCTTGCAAGTAACATTTAAATCTCAAATATTGCATCAGTTTGTTATAGTAAATGTTTTACAAGAGATTTTATAGGGGCTTATAAAAGCACAAAATTATATTTTTCTCTCTGCAAAGGCATACAAGAAGTGGCGTCACCAAATCAGGCATGCACTTGAAATGGTGTGATACTATATGCCAGTGATAGGCAGATATCTCGTGGTTAGCCACAAGAACCCTTCATTTATCATAGATCTGCAACTACGTCCAAATCTCAAGCACATCTGTCATAATCACAGTGGACTGAATAATATTTATTCTGAAAGCAACATAGGCGACTTATGATGTATTATCATGACTTATCATGATTTTGTTGCAATGCTCTTATCTAAAAATTTTTTAGCAGTTATTGTTGGAAACATGAAGTTTTATTTAGACCTCACTGACAAGCAATGGATTAGTATGAAATAGATCTGGTAAAAAATAATATATATATAAATATTTTTTTTTTCTGTTGTTGAAAATCTATCCTCTCTGAATATTTGAATATCTTTTCATTTTGTTTTGTTTAATTTTTTTAACGTTTGATTTAACTTAAAAGAAAACACAGATAATTGATCATTTTATTCATAAATTTTATTTTATTGCTTATATGCTTTCACAGTAATCATTTATTCTCATTTAGAAATTCTCATTAGCTTGATCATGTACAAAAATGATCTCCTTTATGGGTGATTCTTGCCTGGAACAAACAAAAAAAAATGTTATTCAAAATCTCCCTATTTAAATAATGAACCTCCATATTACTGTGGGGAAAAAAAAGGACATGATTATAAACTTTTGGAGTGGATAATTCTGTGTACCTACTTGCAGACATGAATTTTAGTACAGATGGTTTGTGGCCCATCATCGGTCATCAGCTCATCAATCAGATTGTGCAGATACTTCTGAACAAAGTGCTTGCACTGAACTCTCAACAACCTGACCTTCTCACAGGTGTCGTTCAGCTTGGATTTGATTTCATCCTGAGGAAAATGATGGATTTAGTCAAAGCTGTTGTGAGATGCACGGTCAGTTCAATGCTGTGACATCAATCGTGACACTCACCGGCGTTGCGTTAGACGGGATTTTTTTTTTTACCAGCTTCATTATCAGTTTGCATATTTTGCACTCAAGAGATGACTGTTGTTCCATCATTTCATCATCAGCCTGAAAAACCTTACAATATGCAACAAACATGTCAGGCACAAGTCAATGATCTGGCGCCGCTTAAGGGTTTGTTAGGCTACATCAACCATATTATATCTGAAGAACAGGAGAAGTTACAACTCCAAATACCACACATACTACAATTATTAAAAAAAAAACACAGCACTGAGGCTTGTCATGAGGTTAGATGTGCATCAATCATTTGCATATGATCATTAATTTAAAGCATACACTTATTTGATAAAAACTATTGCCATTACCGAGATCTCTTCATCTTGGTCCTCAGCAGAGTCCACCTCACGAATCTCCCAATGAACTGCACAGACTACAAATAAACAGTAAATTATTGATTCAAGCAGTAAACAGATATCCTAACACAGAATACAAGTCGTTTTAGAACTGAATGAGCGATTATTTTACCTGCATATATGAGCATGCTGACAAGAAAGATGTTGCGGAGCATCTTAGCAGATGATCTCTAACCAGGTTGAAGATGAAACTCTCAGAACCTGATCTTCAGTGATCCTCAGAAGCCCACGGAGCTCTTTTTTATAGCCCTCTGCACTAACCACAAGTGAGCGTTTCTTTCCACCCACAAACCACAGATGTACTGACCATGTTTAACAAAACCATTCCGGGTAATTGTGAGTCATATTCTGATAAAACTCTAATATTCACTACTCTAACTTTGTAACCCCTTCAGAGCCTCTTCGAGTTGAAGATCAGCAGGAAGTGTAAAAGACTGTCCCAGACAAACCTGGTCAAAGGTGAAGAGAGGGTTCTCCCTGTACGCAACGCTCAGATTCTCCCAACTCCAGCCAGGAACTAATGTAAAAACAGCACAGAAATGCTGGCAAGGGAGACGATGTCTCCGCCAGTCCGTGCACATGAAGGCATCTCATCGTCTTTTCCAAAGTTCACCTTCTATTTTTCCTGTGAAGATTGATTTTGAACATTGAAGACGTTCTCTCCAGCAGATGTTATGCCACTCACATTGAAGAGCAGTGATCTTGGTGCCTTTTCATAATGTGTTGAGCCATAATTCTTGGTCTGTATCCTGCATAACAAGGCACATATGTGCTGTATTTGCCAGAGCCACTTGAGCATTTGATATGCAATTCAACATACCCGTATGAAGGGAAAAAAGATTTCTAGTTAGTAAAGATAATGTTCAGTTTCCTAAGCGTTAAATGAATCTCACAAAAATGTATTATAGGTAATATATTGCTAATATTCCTTTATAGCTAATATAGTAAATTATACTGATTGCTATACATTATTCTAATAAATTATAAATTAGCAATCTCTCTCTATATAAATAACAATATTGTTATCTTACACACACACGTTTGTTTTTGTGAAAAGTGGGTTCATCCCTTAGGTGTAATGGTTTTTATACTGTACAAACTGTATATTCTATCACCCTAAACCAACCCTACACCTAACCCAAACCCTCACAGGAAATTTTGTGCACTTTTACTTTCTCAAAAAAAATCATTCTGTATGATTTATAAGCGTTTAGAGAGTTGTGTCCTGATATGTCACAAAAAGAAGAGCACACACACACACACACAATATATATATATATTAGTATACATAAAATGAAGCTTAAAGTACACATATATAAATATTTTAATTTATTACTGTGATGATTTAATACTTTTTAAATAATAATAATTAAAATCTGTAATATTTTATAATGTTTTCTAATGTCACTATCCACAAAAAAACCTAAAATGCTTAATTTTTTTTTTAGCAAAATATATTATTTTATTTCTTTTTTTAGGTTTAGGTTAAAATATGATTAATGCCAAATACATTTCCACCACAGTCCAGTTCTTAGTTTTGATACGATCTTGACAGGAAGTGGCTCATAATGACTATAAGCATTTCACTGAGACTGCAGTTTCTTTGTCCCTTTAGATGTAAATGCTTCAGGATTTCCTTTTGTCTTTTAACACCTTTATTTTCGAAGGCAGCCACATGCAGGTTCTCATTTCCCGAACATGTTCACCCACCTCTAGTTCAAGAAATAATAGAGCATTTCTTGCGTCATATTAGTTTTCGCACTCTCAACATTACTGATATTTACAGAACTGACATCATAATAACACACTCACCTTTGCATAAACCAGCCATGTGCTGACGAACCTTCTCAGCTTCTCATTTGACTGCCAGTCTGGATGTTGTTGGAGGGTAACAGTGTTGTTCTCAAACTCCTGATTCATCAGAGAATCTGCAGTTGTCTATAGAAGTTTAAGAATCTCTTCCTGAGACTATCTATCTATCTTCAATTAATGTGACAAAAATTCACATGAAGCAAAATACAAATTATAATAAATTCATAAGTCTGTGTAGGTGATGGACATCATCAAAACTTTGGGGTAAATTAATGTTTTTCAAGTCAGAGTGGAGGTCAAGGACCTGGAGGAGGGAAGAAAGCTGTGTTTTATAAAGACTTTCTGCAGATGGAGTAGCAGTTCATCAGAAACCAGGAGCAGATGAAACCCCTGGAGGAGAAACCGGAGGCAATCACATTCATTATTGTGTATATATTGTTTTTATTTTGAATCCAAGAGCCATGATTTGGCCCGAAGAGGCATTATAGAATAAAAAATATTGAATGAAAGAGCTCTATAATCTAGAAACGTATAAATCTAGATCAAAATCAAGCCCAGCCCTTAACATCATGTTTTGTTTGCAGGAGGAGAGATCTAAAGCGGATGATCTCATAGGGACGCCCATGTCTGTGGGAACTCAGGAGGAGATCATTGATGATAATCACGCCATTGTGTCGACATCAGTGGGCTCTGAAAATTATTTCAGCATTCAGTCGTTTGTAGATAAAGACCTTCTTGAGCCTGACTGCTCTGAATTACTGAACCTCAAAGTTAGTAAAGTCTTTAAAATCCCTGAATAGACCTTAGGAAACGGAAAGATGAATAGACGTGAATATTGACCCACTTGACTCTCATTAGACCAGGTCAGTTAGTAAGTTTACTGTGTTTATTTCTGGTGTGTGCTTCACATTGTAATTGAGTCAAAGTAGACTCGGTTGCCAGACACAAACTGTCTGAAGTCGCAAACATTGGTCTGAGAGTTTCCTTTGTTTTAAAGTGCATATAATTGTGTTTAATAAAGGATGAAGTGCATTACTTTGTTGACTAAAAGTAGATGTTTCCTTTGTGTGTTTCGACAGGTAGAACCGATCGTAAGATTGAGTTCCCACTGCCAGATGAAACGACTAAGAGCAGAGTCACACCAGATACACACCAGCAGGATGACGGTAGCAGATCGCGTGACTTTGGACGACCTCAATATGAAGTTCATTTCACCTTAACTAATTGACAATTTGTATTTAGGTTTAAATAGGTCCACCAAACATTTTTATTTTAAAATGTTATTACTCCATCTTCATGCATTTCCAAACCTATGTGCATTAATTTTTTTCTGCAAACCATTAAAAAGAAGATATTTTGAAGATTGTTGGTAACCAAGTAGTTTTGGTTCCTACTGACCTGCATTTTTTTGCCCATACAATGGAAGTCAGTGGGAACCTGGTTGATTACCAACATTCTTCCTATTATCTTTTACCTTTAATTTTATGTTCCACCTAAGAAAAGAAAAAGTCATGCAAGTTTGGAATGAGATTAGGTTGAGAAATGATGGCATAATTTTCATTTTATGGGTTGACATTCTTCAGTGCCTAAAATATGTTCTCAACATGAACAAAGGCCATGAATGATTGTGAACAAACGTGTACATGTACTTCATTGTACTTAACAGATTTTATATATTTTTCTTCCAGGCCATTTGCACAGACTGATGGCTCTGAGGGAACGGAGAATGAAAGTTACTAATGAAGACTTTACTGAGTTTCTCTGAGCCCTCCCTGAATTCTGAATTCTATATTGTACAAAGTGTACACTAGTTAATGAAGCATGCATGCATTAAACAGGTTCTGTGTTGCTAAACAACTCACCGTGACTTGTTATGCTTTGGCATGCCTGTTTTGGTCTTTCAGTATAATCTTCTATTGTTAATATGTAGTCTAAAACATTATACTTCAAATAACAAACAGGGTACAGCAATGAATTTGCTATTGCATCATCCTTACATATAACAAATAGCTGCAATGAGTATTTCTCATATAGGCATGTGTAGTTTGTATGCAGGAAATCACACTTTTTTGTTTCGTTTCGAAGTTTTATAATAGTTTCATAGTTGGACAATCAAAACACTTAGGTCTTCAATATCACCAAGTTTAGTCTCCGCCTTATATATCAAATATACCATAGTGTAGCAGAACCATCACATAATTTAAAAAAAGGAAATAAAACATAAGGATGTGAGATGTGAGAAGGACCGGACACAAAAAGCCAGTTAATCAGTTATATTAGCACTGCAAAAAACACTCCACAGATCTCTCGTAATGTTCACTTTGGTCTACATCAAGTCTTATTCATCAAGGTTTGGAAACTGAGTGGCCAGACATTTCACAAAAGACAACCGACACACACAAATACACAACTGAAAGAGTGAAGGGATCACATTGAAAGAAGAGCTGAAATAATGTTCCCTTTCAGAAACGGACACAGTAAACTGACACATGCCTCTTTTTCTTTGCAGCGTTCACTTTTGCAGTGCAGTTCAAAAATGGGACGACGAGATGACAATGTGAGTGGAAAAGCATTCATTTTCATTTCTATGGCACACACACTATTATCCAGATAAATACAGAAAATCTTTTAGAAATAGAGTTAAAATGTCCACTTGCGTTCTCCTCGTAACGATCAGGTGAGGAACAACTTTATTTAGAAAAACAATCGTGACAGTCACACGTGTGATTCCTAGATAATGCTCGTATTCAAAGGTGTAGTGAATTATGTTTTAGTAATCTCAGTCTAGAGTCACACTACACAAATAGAAATAGACATCTGCGTCAGTTCTGTTACAAACTGAACCGGACGTTTTAAAAAGGGTGCTTAAATTGCTGCATTTTACTTCTTGAAATAGCTTTTTCTTTCCTGTTCCTTCCTCCTCTTTTTCTTAAATCACTACAAGCATTGCAGCAGCAAATTAAAAACAAAACAAACGAAAGCAAAGGACATACTCTGTAAAGACAAATACAATCATAATTGCATTCCTTTATTTTGCAACAAACTCAAATTATTTGTTGTATTAGGGACAAAAATCAAAAAGGAAAGCTCGGGTTTGTCATTCGGTCGGGGTTAGAGGTGTGTGTTTCCGTATGTTGGGGAACGCAAGAGTTCACTCATCTTCATCCTCCTCTTCCTCCTCTCCGTCAGACAGAGTCGGACAAGCGGCAAGCTGCCGGTAACCGTCCAGCCACTTCTCCACCATTTGAGTGACAAGTGGGTGGTTCCGCCTCCTAGAGCTCTTCTGCATGGCCACCAAGACCCCGCCCTCAGTAACACAGCAGTCCATCCACTGCCTCAGCATCCGCTCCTGCTGCTCCTCCGTCCCCATCTGACGGACACACACAGAAACCAATCACAGAACACATCAAGGTATATCAACAACAGCTCATAAACAGATTCCCAGATGTTCTTGTGACATTTTTTAAATTAGTTTTGGTTGTTCATTTTTATGACAGTGGTGTTTTGGGGGTGGTGACTGAATAGACAGTCTTTTGAAAAGGTTTCAAAGTGCAAGATTTAAAAATAATTATTTATTCAGTCTACAGCGCCAACTACTGGCCTGGCATGCATAATACTGTTTTTAGTTGTTTTGAAGGATAGTTTTGATGATGTGTACATGAAAACATTTCAAAAATGCAAAAGGAAAAACTTCGTAGTACATCGTTTGTACCCTTAAAAAAAAAAAAAAAAAAAGAGATTGTTGAACTTTTAGTATTTTCTAATACTAGAATGAATTGTTTGACATCAAAAAGTAGATAAGCCTCTTATTTGCTGATTACACAAGACAATAGGCAATATCATTGTTTTTTCATGCACTGGTCAATTTTGAGATTTTATTACACTTTATCCATTTGCCTCTGTAGATTTCAATTACAATCAGTGCTATTTTAGTTTCACTTAGGTACAATTATAACTTTTATTAATATTTTGAATTACTCTTTATTTTTACATTTGAATTTTTACTAGATTTGTGCATTTTTGTAATTTTTTGTAGTTTTTTTTAATGTGTCCATTTACATTTAGTTATTTTGTTATGTCAGTTTTAGTTATTTTAGTACATCAATTTAAACTGAATTAAAATGAGAAATGTTGCCCAACTAGTTTCAATTTAATTATTTTATATTTTATTATATTATTATTATATATTTTTTTCAGTAAGCATTTCAATTAATAGATTTTCTTTTTTATATTGTATTAGTTTAATTAAATATAATGAATATTTTCTCAAATGTTTTCTGAAATCTCTTACATACAGAAAACTTTACAGTTGATTTGTATCTATATTCGGAAGATTTTTAAAGAAGCGTTTTGTTTATATATATTCATAAAAACATGGTGCAAATGTTTTTTTTTTTTTTTTGGCTGTTGACAGAATTTTTTAATTTGACTATCAACAAAATTAAATAAGAATTTTGAACTTGGCTTAATCCAAGATTCAGATTTCTGTTTTATAAATGTTTGCAAATTAGTGCATATTTCAAAACAATATATATATATATATTTTTTAAACTTGTACCGGTAATTCAAAACCATTGTCTTAATGTATTGTGATTAATGAACTAGGAATTTTTAAAAATCCTATTCACTAGTAATGTTTTGCTTTGAATAATAAAAAAAAGCTACAAAACAAACTAGCCTGCACAAAAAATAAAAAGCCAAAATCTTTTTGTATATTTTTTCACACAAAAAGTTCAGACGTAGTGCAAGACTTAAACCCTCATATATATACATATACATATACATATATACATATACATATATACATATACATATATACATATACATATATACATATAATATACATATATACATATACATATATACATATAATATACATATATACATATACATATATACATATAATATACATATATACATATACATATATACATATACATATATATATATATATATATATTCATGCTCTACACATTGTATTGATGTCAGCAGAGCTGTTCTCACCTCTTGTGCTGACAGAAAGTGAATGTGCAACAGCTTTCGTTCGCTGTCAACCAGCGGCAGGAAAGTGACCGTGACATCATCGTCTGTGTTCAAGTTGGCGCCCGCGCCTCGATTATCGTAGCCATCGTTCTCCATGGCAACCAAGGCGGAAAAGTGTCCGCGCGTGTAACCCAAGGCGATAGGGCTCTTCCAGCAGAAACTCTGCTCCCATAACAGAGGGAGGTACACACCTACAAGATAACAGCCGAAGCAAACAGTAATTACAGAAACTCTGTGTGACTGACCCCAAAAACCAACAGCGTGTTTGAAGTCAGCAGAGTGTTGACAGAGATATATGGATTGTTTCTGCTGGCTGTTTCATCATTATAGTAGCAATAAACAGCCTGTCAGCCGCAGATATAATAGATCACACATTTCTTGGTCAACGTGGCCAAACAGCCCAGAGAATAATGCTAATGTGCATGCACTAATCATCACTGTGAAAACTGATCAAATGAATATAACTGCCAGATGTGTGCAGTGACAAGCTCTTTATATTTAGATCAACACGTTGCCAAGTCAATTATTCCAAAGAGATTTGGCCATTTGTTGACTTTTTAGATTTAGATTTTTGGTAGCTGACAACTGCACCTATTTTTGTGATTTACAGAAGTCTAAAACAGCCTTGTCAATGGATAATACATATTTCCTGTTTCTTATATATATATATATATTTATTTGAGTAAACCTTCCTTGTATAAAGACCTTATGTATAAATATATGAATATATAAATTATATACAAATATAAAATTTTTTATATATATATAATTTGTTTTTCTTTCACAGCAGAAGAGCAGCATTTACTTAAAACTGTAATATTGTATATCATAAAAATTCAAAATACTTGTTTTCTTTTGGATTATATTTCCAAATATAATTTATTCCTTTGATGTTAATGCTGAATTTTCAGCCTCATTAGTCCAGTCTTCAGTGTCAGTGATCTTTCAGAAATCATTCTAATAAGGTGATTTGCTGCTCAAGAAACTTTTTTTCTATAATGCTGAAAACACTAGTCACTTAATATGTTTATGAAAACAGTGATACACTCAGGATTCTTTGATGACTAAAAAGTTAAAAATAGCGCATATATATATATATATATATATATATATATATATATATAAACTTACTGACTTTTAAACAATAGTGTTTATATCTGTATAGACTGTGATCATAGCCCAATCTGTCCTTATGTAACTATCTCCACACTAGCGTAGCACCTTTAAACACGGCTTACCCTGAAAGCGCGTGTATCCCAGCGTCTCTCCTCTGAAGCTCTTGTAATATTTCACACCGTACACTATGATAGGCCTCCGAAGGATGTGTGCCAAGACAAACACGTGTGTCTGCTCTAAACTCGCACCCGGCTGCAGAAAGAATACAAGAATACAGAGAGAGAGAGAGAGAGAGAGAGAGAGAGAGAGAGAGAGAGACAGAGAGACAGAGAGACAGAGAGACAGAGACAGAGAGAAAGAGAAAGAGAAAGAGAAAGAGAAAGAGAGAAAGAGAGTAAAAGAACCGCAATAAAATGTTAAAATGACTGCTTTGTTTTTCTCGGGAAACCTCAATGTTGTGTTTCCCAAACTCATCTGAATATTTCATTAGGAAAAAAAATTTACAATTCAACATGAAACCGCATATGCAACTCATTTTACTGTCGTAATTTGACATTTTAACACATTGATATTCAATGATTCATTAAAAGCAGCCAAAAAAGGGAAACTGTTTAGAGCTGGGGTGAGTTGTCTCATCTTGATGAAAGCTTTTGAAGATAAACATTTAGTTCCTTTCAAAAAACATGCCCTGATGAATCGTTCACAGTAAGACAAACTTGTACTCTGAAAGTAAATACGGTCAGTGTTGACTTAAAGCACAATGAATCTCAAAATCGAACAGTATGGGAGCAGTATGGAAACAACGAATGGAAACAATGTGGGATGCGTGTCTGCTTGTGTGTTTCTGTATGAGTCAGCTGCAGGTATCTCAGTCAGTAGGTGGTGAAATATTCATCTTTTCTCATCTGGTTGCTTACCTGACTAGCTAATGACAGTATAAAGGCCCAGTCCTCCTGCCACTGCTCCTCCCGCAGAGAGAAATGCAAACCAAAGCTCTGGGAATACCAGGACTCCCACTCTTTCCAGCGAGTGTAGAACCTGGAAAACACACACATTATATCTGTGATAAAACCCACCTATGCAATTACACCCATGTTAAGCCAACTGCAAATAAACAAGGATTACAAGAAAGACTAAACTTGCTCAAGAAAACGTGTGCTGCAGGGTTTCTGCAGGTCTGAAAAAGGGTTTAAAAATGTCTTAATTCACCCTTCCTCGAATTAAGGCATAAAAAGGTCCAGATATTTAAGCATCCTTAAATTAAGATACATTTGCTTGAGATGCAAGTTAAACAAAGCAAGTCTTACTGTCTTTGTTCTTGTTTGAATTAAAAACTCACTTTATTTTGATGATGTCTTTTTGCTTCTCAAGTAAATGTGTCTTGATTTAAGTATCTTCACTTATGAAGAACATCACTTTTGTTCGCAGTGTGATCAGAAGGTGTAGTGAGCTTTTCAAGCCATATGGTTTATTTTTGTAAAATGAATGAAAAATGAATGAGATCTTTTAGAAGTTGTATTTTCAAACTTTGAAGCGTTGCTAATACAAGAGATTTCTGGGTAGTTAACATGAACCAGGGTTATTACAGGTAACTAAAACCCTTAAAGCTTTTATTATATGCAATAAAACAAGCTTCAACTGAGAGAGAGAGAAAAAAAAAAAAGCGCGAGAGAAAGATCATTTTTTTTTCCCCCCAGGTATTTGCTAAGGAAACAATTGTCATTTTCATTTAGTTAAGAGTTCATGTACTAAATGGAAATAATAATGAATAAAAACAATAAAAAAAACATGCAAACCCTAATTACTAATACTTGTACCAAAATTTAAATAAATGAAAAAATAAACATGACATGATGTAAACCCAGCCTTACCAGTGAGAGCAGTCGTGTAAACTGTCGTTGAGGCTTTTTCTCAGGACAGAGTCTTTGTCGTAAATTCCCCACGTGGCTTGTAACACTGAATCTAGAAGGCAATCTCCAGCGGTTCGGTTCCACAGAGCATACAGCCGACTGTCCAGACGCGTGCCCAGCTCCAGAGACCAGTTAATGATGGGAGACTCCTCTTCCAGCTCTGAACACCAGAATAAATCAGTTTCTCAACACGTTTCTTTGCACATCCCGTGATACATTCTGTTACTGCTAGCTGCACACTGCTCTTCAGGGATGCAACCCAAATAGACCAGCTAAGACTCCCATATCTTTTGATGTTGATTAAATACAGGTTTACTTGCAAACAAGGCCAACGTTGTGCTGGCCACAGTTTACAGTCAAAACATCTATAGTCCTGAAGTAAAACTAGTTGAGGAGCTCATTTGTACTGCCCAGTATTTTCTGGTTTAAAGTACAAAATAAATGCTAAAAAAGTTACTTCACCTTTTTGTACATCTCTATCCAGGACCTCATCAAACAGTTTTTCTTGAACATTGGGGAAGGTCTTCAATATCTGCAAAAGAAAAAAGAAAATGAAAATATCTGCATTGAAAACCCTACGGTCTGTTAAATGGGACATATTGTGGATTTCTTTTCCACGTTTACAGAGTTTTCATTTCAAGGCATTGATCGTGTAATATTGCAGGTCACTTTTTACAGAAATACATTTCACACCCTATTTATTAATTGTTCTTACTTTCTATTGTTATTATAGTTAAATAAAACCATAGAACGTTTTTCTACTTGTAATAAAATAAACTTTAACCGAAATAAATGAAAAAAAAATATATATATATATACATACAGGTCCTTCTCAAAAGAATTGCATATTGTGATAAAAGTTCATTATTTTCCATAATGTAATGATAAAAATTAAAATTTCATATATTTTAGATTCATTGCAGACCAACTGAAATATTTCAGGTCTTTTATTGTTTTAATACTGATGATTTTGGCATACAGCTCATGAAAACCCAAAATTCCTATCTCAAAAAATTAGCATATTTCATCCGACCAATAAAAGAAAAGTGTTTTTAATACAAAAAAGTCAACCTTCAAATAATTATGTTCAGTTATGCACTCAATACTTGGTCGGGAATCCTTTTGCAGAAATGACTGCTTCAATGCGGCGTGGCTTGCGTCTCTCAACTTTCTCTTCACAATATCCCACAGATTCTCTATGGGGTTCAGGTCAGGAGAGTTGGCAGGCCAATTGAGCACAGTAATACCAATGGTCAGTAAACCATTTACCAGTGGTTTTGGCACTGTGAGCAGGTGCCAGGTCGTGCTGAAAAACAAAATCTTCATCTCCATAAAGCTTTTCAGCAGATGGAAGCATGAAATGCTCCAAAATCTCCTGATAACTAGCTGCATTGACCCTGCCCTTGATAAAACACAGTGGACCAACACCAGCAGCTGACATGGCACCCCAGACCATCACTGACTGGGGGTACTTCACACTGGACTTCAGGTATTTTGGCATTTCCTTCTCCCCAGTCTTCCTCCAGACTCTGGCACCTTGATTTCCGAATGACATGCAAAACTTGTCCAAAAGTCCAGTGCTGCTTCTCCGTAGCCCAGGTCAGGCGCTTCTGCCGCTGTTTCTGGTTCAAAAGTGGCATGACCTGGGGAATGCGGCACCTGTAGCCCATTTCCTGCACACGCCTGTGCACGGTGGCTCTGGATGTTTCTACTCCAGACTCAGTCCACTGCTTCCGCAGGTCCCCCAAGGTCTGGAATCGGTCCTTCTCCACAATCTTCCTCAGGGTCCGGACACCTCTTCTCGTTGTGCAGCATTTTTTGCCACACTTTTTCCTTCCCACAGACTTCCCACTGAGGTGCCTTGATACAGCACTCTGGGAACAGCCTATTCGTTCAGAACTTTCTTTCTGTGTCTTACCCTCTCGCTTGAGGGTGTCAATGATGATCTTCTGGACAGCAGTCAGGTCGGCAGTCTTACCCATGATTGCGGTCTTGAGTAATGAACCAGGCTGGGAGTTTTTAAAAGCCTCGGGAATCTTTTGCAGGTGTTTAGAGTTAATTAGTTGATTCAGATGATTAGGTTAATAGCTCCTTTAGAGAACCTTTTCATGATATGCTAATTTTTTGAGATAGGAATTTTGGGTTTTCATGAGCTGTATGCCAAAATCATCAGTATTACAACAATAAAAGACCTGAAATTTTTCAGTTGGTGTGCAATGAATCTAAAATATATGAATACTTTCATCTGTTATATCCCTTAATGATTCAAAACTAAATGACAGTGTTTTTGTTAACAAGAAACCTTGATTACCATTATAAATGGATTGTGAGATAAAAGTTTTATTTTATTTTATCTTATTTGAAAGATAAGATATTTATACACTCACCTAAAGGATTATTAGGAACACCATATTAATACTGTGTTTGACTACCTTTCACCTTCCGAACTGCTTTAATTCTACGTGGCAGTGATTCAACAAGGTGCTGAAAGCATTCTTTAGAAATGTTGGCCCATATTGATAGGATACCATCTTGCAGCTGATGGAGATTTGTGGGATGCACATCAAGGGCACGAAGCTCCCGTTCTACCATATCCCAAAGATGCTCTATTGGGTTGAGATCTGGTGACTGTAGAGACCATTTGACTAGAGTGAACTCATTGTCATGTTCAAGAAACCAATCTGAAATGATTCGAGCTTTGTGACATGGTGCATTATCCTGCTGGAAGTAGCCATCAGAGGATGGGTGCATGGTGGTCATAAAGGGATGGACATGGTCAGAAACAATGCTCAGGTAGGCCGTGACATTTAAACGATGCCCAATTGGCACTAAGGGGCCTAAAGTGTGCTAAGAAAACATCCCCCACACCATTACACCACCACCAGCAGCCTGCACAGTGGAAACAAGGCATGATGGATCCCTGTTCTCATTCTGTTTACGCCAAATTCTGACTCTACAATCTGAATGTCTCAACAGAAATCATCAGAGACTCATCAGACCAGCAACATTTTTCCAGTCTTCAACTGTCCAATTTTAGTGAGCTTGTGCAAATTGTAGCCTCTTTTTCCTATTTGTAGTGGAGATGAGTGGTATCCGGTGGGGTCTTCTGCTGCTGTAGCCCATCCGCCTCAAGGTTGTGTGTGTTGTGGCTTCACAAATGCTTTGATGCATACCTTGGTTGTATCGAGTGGTTATTTCAGTCAAAGTTGTTCTTCTATCAGCTTGAATCAGTCGTCCCATTCTCTTCTGACCTCTAGCATCATGTGTTTCTGTAGCTCAACTGGTAGAGCACTGCCTTAGCAAGCAAGCAAGCACAAGGTGGGGGGTTCGATTCCCCGGGAACACATGATATGTAAAAATTGAAAGCCTGAATGCACTGTAAGTTGCTTTGGATAAAAGTGTCTGCTAAATGCATAAATTTAAATTTTTAAAATTAAATTTAATTTAATTTAAAATTTAAATTTAGCATCAACAAGACATTTTCGCCCACAGGACTGCCGCATACTGGATGTTTTCCCCTTTTCACACCATTCTTTGTAAACCCTAGAAATGGCTGTGTGTGAAAATCCCAGTAACTGAGGAGATTGTGAAATACTCAGACCGGCCCGTCTGGCACCAACAACCATGCCACGCTCAAAAATTGCTTAAATCACCTTTCTTTCCCATTCTGACATTCAGTTTGGAGTTCAGGAGATTGTCTTGACCAGGACCACACTCCTAAATGCATTGAAGCAACTGCCATGTGATTGGTTGATTAGATAATTGCATTAATGAGAAATTGAACAGGTGTTCCTAATAATCCTTTAGGTGAGTGTATCTTATCTATATTTAAACAAACATTTCTATATTTATATATCTATATTTACCCTGGTTAAAATACGATAGTCGGATAGGTCTTTGTGGTTTGTGGCCAGACATAAGATCCTGTGGCAGAAGGGAATTTTTCTGTCTTTAGAAATGAAAATGATGAGTGATCACCTGCTGGTAATGTGAAGGTGACGAGGTCAGTGAAGAAGTAACAGGGAAACTCTCCTTTACGCCTGTGAAGTGCTGCTGCCACCTCTCTGCGGATCTGTTCTGTTAACTCAGGACACACCAGAGCTGGTATACACTTTGCTGTCTGCTGAGACACCTGAAATACATTCACAAGCAGATGATAATTGAACAATATCACATAGTGAGACACATAGTGAGAGATTTATGCATGTAAAAGTTTGACCTCCGTGAGCAACACAGCAAGCATGTCCTGTCTTTGGAAGCGGATGGCCAGATGCACCAGAGTAAAACCAGCGTCAAACGCAGACGGACGGTTGAGAATCCGCACCTCGTCCGCGGTCAGCTGACGTGCAATATCACCACCGGATGACTTGTACGCCTCCACAGCAGCCAGATCCCCTTCCACAACACCTGAAGAAATGATGCCTTACATATGAGTGGGTTGACTTCCTCTCTTTCATAACTCTTTGCATTTGCAGTTTCAATTTCAGATTCAATGCCTATCAGACCTAGAGTAGCCATAGGCATTTTCCAGAAAACACTGATAATGCTCTAGAGATGAATGAATTCATACTCTGATGCAGGAAAGCAGATCTCTAAAAGAAGTGTTCCCTAGTAGCAGAGCATGTGAGACTAAATCTGTCGGTTTGCATCCAAAACAGGTGCATGCAAACGTTCTCCCAGCGGCTTAGTGATGAAAATAAAGGTTTGAAACCAGCTGATATCAAAAGATTCAGCTTTGAATTTCACCTTTCACATCACAGTAAAACACGCCAATCAAATAGTGATTTGTATTCAAGTAACACTTCATAACCCTTTACAGTAAGGTTAACAAACATTATCTAACAACAGCATCAGGTAATCTTTTGTTTAATGCTAATTTCACTACTTTCAAAAACTGTATTAAATGCTGTAGTGATGCATTAATGTTAGCTAATGCATTAATGTTAAGAAATCAGATCTTGTTGTAAAGTGTTACCACAATGTCAATGCACTGGATATTTAAAAATTTTTTTTATTTATTTTGATCTAAATGTAGGTACATGTGCACTACCATTTAAAAGTTTGGATGTTTAATTGCTTCTTGAGAGAAATTAATAGTTTTATTCAGCGAGGACATTAATGTTACAAAAGATTTAAAAATAAATGCTGTTCTTTTGAATTTTCTATTCATATAAGAATCCTGAATAAATGGTATTATGGTTTCCTCACAAATATTAAGCAGAAAAAAAATTTAACAATGAAAATCATCATATTAGAATGAATTCTAAAGGTTATGTGAAACTGAAGACTGGAGAAATGATGCTGAAAATTCAGCTTTGCATCACAGGACTAAATTGCATTTAAAAATATATTAAACTGTAATTATATTTGACAATATTACTGTTTTTATCATATTTCTGATCAAATAAACGTAGGTTTGGTGAGCAAAAGTAACTTCTTTATATAAAAAAAAAAAAAAAAAAAAAAAAACCATCTTACCGACCCCAAACTTTTGAACGGTCGCGCATGAAGCAAAAAATTGAATATATAAAATGTAAATGTATCTGAGCATGCTCTCAGTTAATGTGATGAACTACACTGTGCTACCAACTACATACATCCACTAAAAATCACCAGAACACCAGCTGACGAAAAGACATTAAGGGAAAATGATGTGAAGTTAGTGAAGAGAAAAGCTCCTGCAGCATCTGAGTGCAGATACACTTAATCTAATGCAATGACATTTTCAAAATGCATTTTAAGTGTCCAAATACGTTTTGGGGAAACTTTATCTAGCACTAATGGGGTTCATTTCTCACCAGCGCAGGCGTTCAGGAAGAGCCAGTCGCTTCTCCGCATCCTGTTCCGGATCTGTTTGAGTTTTTTAAAGTCCGCCTCCTGCTCGTTATCGCTGCCCACCGCTCCCGAAGCCAGCTCGATCTTCACCTCCGCCTGCCCTTTACACGTAGGTGGAGAGAGTTTCCTCTGTCTGCCCCTGCTCACCCCCCCTCCCCCCGCTGTCCTCAGCTTATCCCGCTCCTGCTCGTTCACTATCGACGGGGACGTGGTGCTCTCCGCCTCCGAATCCTGCTGAGGCGCCTCGGGCGAACCGCTGGGTTTGGGGTGGTCACAAACCACACACCTCAGACTCTTTGGCCAGTTCTCATAAGTGCAAACCGAGCACGGCCAACGCTGCGCGTGCATGTTAAGCCGATTCCGGTCGTTATACTCCTCACATGGATCCGAGGTGATCGGGGAAGGTCTGGACCCCGAGTCCGATGTCTGTGGGGCTTCAGACGGACTGAGCGGGCCGTGTTGGGAGCCCTGCTGCCTCTGACTGAGGCACTGCGTGCAGCGGATTGCACGGGGCCAGTTCAGATAGGTGCACATTTGGCAGGACCATTTGCTGCTGGTCTCTGGCAGCTCATCGGCGATTCGGACCCGAGGCCGGGCGCTGGAGTCAGGGCAGATGAGCTGTGTGCTGCAGAGCTGCGGGTCCAGGCTGGAGCTGCTCTTGAAGGGTTCCTCTGTGATGATGGGAGCGTTGTGCCTTTGGGCCCGACACATGGTACATTTGATGGCGGACGGCCAGTTTTCGTAGGTGCAGTACTCGCAGCTCCACTTCAAGCCCAAATCTGTCATCCTCGCTCACGCAAGGCACCGCAGCTGATGGACCCCCCTCCCTCCCTCCAGGCGGCCGTTTCTTCGTTCTTCACCTGCTTTCACTCGCTCACGTTCACAGCGCCTCCAGTTTCTCCTGCAGTAGTCACAGACACACAAAGTTTAGTTTGACAATATAAATGATGTTGATATGGTAAGTCTCAGGGTGTAATTACTCTAAACTATTAACATTTTCCTTACAAATATATAAAAATAAACGTAATGCGTTCAAAAAAAATTACACTTTGGAGTCAGTACATTTTTTTTTTTTGTAAAGAAATTAAAATTTGTATCCAGCTCGGATACATTAGATTGATCAAAAGTGACAGTGAATATTTTTTACATTGTTACAAAAAAATGTATATTTCACAAAAGATAGCATGTGTTCAATATAATGGCACACACACATTGCATCAGGGTTTCCACAAAAATATTAAGCAACACAGTTGTTTTCAATGATAATCAGAGAAGTTTCTAGCACAGCAAATCAGCATATTAGAATGATAATGAATAAGGAATAAAGTACATTTTAAAACATATACACATAGAAGAGAGTCATTTTAAACTCTTATAATATTTCACAATAATTCGAATCTTTTTACTTTAATTGTACCGACCCCAAACTTCAACTTAAAACATTGATTGAATTTAAGAACACTATTTGGCTGGTCCCCATTTGCTAAAATGTCCTACTGTACAAGTTACTTTCAATTTAATACAACAATTTTTCTGAAGTAACACAAAAATATAGTATATGAATATGGTGAAATTATTTAAATATTAAATATCATAGAAAATATAAAAAATAGCATTAAATTACCATCTGATATCACTGTACTGTACTACGGTTTCCTTTTTTGGCTGACTTTGACTATTTAAAGTTAGCTTAATTAAACTGATGACAGGATGCATAAGGTTGACAAAAAGAAACATAACTTTTAAATCACCATAAATCATAATTTGTGAAGACCTTAATCTTTCCATTTGCTTCTGTGATATTAAAAGCACAATACATGAATTCTGAAAGGCTTTTTAAAGCAGAAGTTGTTCAGGACTCTGGATTATTCCTGACAGGTGGGCAAACGACAGAGATGAAACCAGCTCACTGGGGCAAACGGTCACATCCTTTGCCCTACATTCCTACACTCTTATTTGGTTATTGGACTAGATTTTGGTCCAATTTGGTTCAACATTTGTTTAAAAAAAAGAGACCATTTTTTTCACACTGGCCTAGATTTTCCTGACTGTGGTGGTAACCTAATAAAGAGATATTATGAAGACGGTAATAGTGGTACTGAATGATTAACGTATATATGTATTTGATAAAATAAATAAATAAATAAATAATAATAATGCAATTTAAAATATTTGTTTTCTCTTTCAATATAATGTATTGCTGCGATGCAAAGCTGAATTTTCAGCATCATCATTACTCCAGTATTCGTGTCAATCATCATTCAATCATTCTAATATGCTGATTTATTATCAATATTGGAAAAAGTTTTACTGTTTAATATATATTTTTTTTGGAACCTGTGATACTTTTTTCTTGATTCTTTGATGAACAACAACAACAACAAAAAAACTTTTATTCAACAGACATCTTTGGTAATACAACTGTTTCTAACACTGATAATAAAACAGCATATTAGAATGATTGAATTATGATTTCTGAATGACTATAGACTGAAGTAATAATGATGGTGAAAATTCAGCTTTGCATCACAGCAATAAATTATATTTTAAAGTATGTATATATGTATGTGTGTGTGTGTGTGTGTGTGTGTATATACACATACAATACTACTATAGTTTTTATATTTCACATTTTATATCCAAAATTTAGGCAATATAGGTGTTTCCTTTTGAAAGTAGGTTAAATTTTTTGAAGGGGCATGATCTGTCAGATTAGATGAGGAGCTGTCAAGCTGCTGGACGAGCCTCTGACAACGCAAAAATGCCGTTTCGTTATCTTCAGTTGGTTTTGACACATACCTCTTCTTGCACGACTGGAAACCTGGCTTTAATGGTGAGAGGAGTTTTTCTATAACGGGCGCTGGAAATGGAATGTGAGACTCATTTCCGCCGCTACAGTGTGTAAAGTTCAAATGTATACAGCTCAAATGTATCCAGCACAAACTCTGCGCTGACACACTGTAAACACTCTCGGCTCGCTTCGGAATTCAACACCAAGGTGTCGATTTTACCCGAACAACAACAACGCCATAAAAGAGCTCCGGTTTGTATCTGCACCGTAAATAAACACATACAGCCACTTTAGCTCAAGACCGTGCACTGTCCATTGACATTTTCACTTCCTTAAAATAAAAAGAAATATAAATAAATACATAGATCTATATTTTCTCAAAAATAAAAATATACGCAAGCATTTTAGGAAACTCAAAAAAAAGGTGCATTAATTTGCACTGTTGAATATACTGTTACAGTGATTCCCCCCCCCCCTCCTCCCACAGAAATCTCAAGGCCCTTACCTGTCTTTGCCCTCCACACTTCAGTCTGCAAACACTAACGTTACTGCTCCCGAGTTCGCCCTTCTGCAAACCGAGCTTCTGTCGCTCTGGTCCTACCGAAACCCAATCCGATCGGGTCCAAATCCAGCTCAGCACCGACAATCTACCGCGACAGCAGCGCGATTCTGCGGCCGAACTCCCATGTTATTTCTCTCCCTTCCTCTAAAACCCCAAGCACCACCGCGATCTTCGGATCAAAGCGGGTTTTAGTGGGTTTTAAACACAGGAATTCCCATTTCTGTTGCCGATGTGACTGGCTTTAATGGCGGCGGTACAGGAGCGGGGGGTAAACCAAAATAAACCAACTCCGGAGATACTGGTAGGAGGGATATCACCTGGATCAGCGGGCACATATGATTGGTTCTCGCTCCGTAAACACCGTGGAATCCAATGAGGGCGCATTTCTTTCGTTAAAGAGCTTCACGACATACTTCCTTCACGAGTAATAACAATCAGGAAACCGTAGCTGTCGGTCCGCCATGTTGGCTCTAAGAATATCAGGGATGGAATATTAGGTTTCACTCTGGAGTGGAGCCAAAATGGAGTGTGGTTTCGTGTGTTCGGCTCCACAGCCAAGTCTAGGGGGATGATGTCATCGGTACAGAAAGCTCTACCGCAGCAGCATCTGCAGTGACATAAGGGCAGTTTTTCAATGAAAACAAAACTAAAAGAGTTGACATTGTAGCCCCAGGGCCGTTAGATTGTTCTGTGTGTGTCAAAACAATAAATGAAAGGCCCAGTGGGTGGTTTTAGCTGAACAGTTATTAATTTCTCTAGTAGACTCTTTTATTTTTTATTTCTTTAAATAATGTATTCGTGTTTTGAAGTGAAGACTGCATTAGAAAAGAAATTAACTAATTTAAAAAGTTTAATTTCTTCGTACATTTTTAATATCTTCTGATTCTTTTTTTCCATAACATTTCTTTAGTGAACATTGAGTCCCTTATAATTTAGGGTTAGGTTAGTCATGATCGGTGAAAATACATCCTTTCGTCAGCTGATTGATTATCTTTTATCGATCGATTAATCAGAACAGATGAATGAATATTTTTAGCGCAACTTTGTCGCCATCCAGTGGTTTCATAAACTAACCATATTTATTCTTATTACATTTATTATATATTATGTATGAATATCCACGTGGCTCTGATTGGCTGATTACACGGTCAGAGCGATAAAGCCCGCCCATAAAGTTTGTTTTTAATAGGTGAGTCTCGAAACAAGTAAATTTATGCTGCACCTTCCACCATCAATACTCACCTGTGCCGTGTTTAAATTTAAAATTAAATGAGTGTTTACCAAGGATTAAGTGTTTAATGATGCGAAACTAATAATAATAATAATAATAATAATAATAATAATAATAATAATAATAATAATAATAATAATAATACTACAAAGGTTAATGTCAGTAAGCAATAGTAATAATAATAATAATAATAATAATAATAATACAAGAAAAATATTCTTGTTGTATTATTTCGGTTATTTTATTTAGTGTTGAAATGTCACATGTTATGCATACATTTGGTGATATTTTGATATTTTGGCTATAAAACAATAATATAAAACAACAAATAATATTAATAGCAATATTAAATATAATTTTAATATTTATTGTGTAAAGTGCCTTTAAATGTTCAAATATTGAATATTATCAGGTGATACCAACCCTGTACCATGGTTCTGCACAGTATTTTTTGTAAAGAGAAAGAGAGAGAGAGAAAAGTCTATTTTGAGAGAGATCAGAAGAAATAAGCGAGATTTTAATATTTAAAAAAAAAACAATTCTATATATATTTTTTAAATGACTTTGTTTCAATATACTGTACAGAGTCTGTGTTTGTTCCTGTAAAAGGACGTCCTTCTTTCTGATGTAGTGCATCTGCTTTCACAGTTCTGCTTCCTCTCTCATCTGTAGCCACACCCACCGGGGGCCCCACAGTGGGAGCACCACCCCTCTCCAGCCAATGGCAGCGCAGCACGGCCACTCCATCACTCCTCAGTTTCCAAGGTAACTGGGCTGCTCTCCTGAAAGCGCTACATCATCAGCATCCGTCCAGCGAGGACTGCTCGAGGGCAGGCAGCCCTGCAGTGGATCGGATAGCAGGCACCTCCCTCACACACCGCACTGGATGGAAAAAATGGAGTAGATAGTGTTATGGTAAGTACCCGGCTTCTGTCTTCTGCTGCTATGGGCTGATGCCTTCTTATTTATAATATTAAAAGCAGGGGACATTTGAGCATGGATATGATGCTAGAAAGAGGTTTTACTCCATCTGAAGGCAAACTGTGGAGAGAGACAGCATCGTTGAAGTGGCTTGCAGGAAAGACCTGACGCATGCACAAATAGTATTCACAAGGGGGGCCAAATATACAGCGAAGACTGGAGGGGGGTTGTTTTCTTTTAGCACTATTGGTATTTCTGTCTGTAAGGTCGGGAACATGAGAGTGTCAGTGTTTATGCTCCACCCTCATTACACTCAAACATGGGCCAGTGTTTTCAGTTTAATAGCCCTTCATGTTTGTTTGTGTTAAGCACGTTTCTAGGTGAATGGCTTCACTGGTGCTTTCCATGTTTATGATGGTGCAGGTTGGGTGGAGGGGATGCAGGATGCAGGGTTTAACGGTGCATGTGGTCCGGCGGGCACGCCTGTGTCATTGCTTGGTCATGGTTCTCTCTCCTTTAGATGTTGCCTCGTCACCTTGTTCCCAAACACACCCTGCAAGGGTGGTGTTTCATGACAAATGCTCTGAGATATTAGAATGGATTTGTTTTCTTCTCGATAAGGACACATATGTGTGTCCTAAGGTGTGGTGTTGCACCACAGGCTTAGAATTAGCATTCATGTTTAACTTGGTGGAAAGAGGAATTTAACTTTAAATGGAACAGCAAACATGCTATAGTATATCAAGTACTCTTAATTTAACAATATACATAAATATATATATATATATATATATATATATATATATATATATATATATATATATATATAAAACAATTCACAATTAAAACATTAATAAAAACTGTATTGAACTATATATATATATATATATATATATATATATATATATATATATATATATATATATATATGAAATAAAAAACAGCAAAATGTACTTACATTTTATAAAAAATTGAACTAAAGCTGAAGATAAAAAATATTCAAAATATTAATAAACGATATAAATATAAGCTGATTAAAATACTCTAATATCTCAAATTTAGTGTGTCATCTATTTTTATATCTAATAGCATGTCAATAACACTAATAGAATGGACTGTTTTATTGTATTAAGCATTATCTATCTCTATTTAGTTTATTATCTATTACTATTTAGTTTATTATGTGTTCAGTATTTCAATAATTATTTGCAAATATGTGTGTTTATAAATTATTTTACCCCAATGAAACAATAACCAAATATAATAAAAATGGTAATAATTAAGAATAATTTAGCTTCTTGCTAAAGTATTTATGTAATTTCTGACCCTTAGATGATAGGCAAAATAAAATAAAAATTATATCCTGATTGTGTACTTGTTTTGTGTCTAGAAGTTTCTTAAACCTCCTACTGTGTATTTCAGTTGTGTTGCTTTAGGCACTGTTTGCAGTTGGGTTTTGGGAAGCAATTCCTCTGTGATCCACCCCTCCCTCTCCCATGAGACCCCTGTTTTATTATGGTGATGAGGGTTTGTGCTTAAGCAGGGTTAGAAGGCAGGGGTTGGGTGGAGTGTGGACGCTTCTTTTCCACAGCATTGACCCGTTATATAGACCAATATATTCTGTGTAGCTGTCTGCTTTGGCAAGTCCTGAACACAAAAATGCTTTCTAAGCTTGCCTAAGACGGGGACCAGATGACCCCGAATACTATTGTTGGGTCAGGTCTGTGAATCTTGAGGGTTGAGGATACAAGCTAAGGCTTTTAGCAATGCACAACCATGCTGAAAATGTTGTAGAGTTTAGTAAACTTGTGCAAGGTAGCATGCTGTGTCCGTAAACGCCCTGACACTGTAAAGTGTAAAATAAGCTTTTTAAGTGCTGAGCCCAAATGCAATTTACGCCTGATGTGAATTACACGGTTTGAATGCATTTGAAAGCTGTTGTAAATAATGATATATTATTGGCTTTTTCTATCTTGGTCATTTCCCACTTGGACACAGTGTGCAGTCAGTCTGTCTCTATATCATGTCTGCACACTTATGTCATCATTCAAACATAATGAGAGCAGCTGCCATCTATCATCACCACCCAGAGTGTGGCAGCAGCAGCCTCGGGTAATTATTCTCTGTGAGCTTAGAAATATATATTTAATAATGCTTTAAAAAAATGCTTGTTGAATTTCTCACCCTCAATGTTGTTTAATGTTTCAATAATAACAAACAAGAATGAAAAGCTGTATTGAATCCAAATCAGTGATTTATTCTTCTCAATAAATGCTGTGATATTACATTTTTTTATTTTATTTTAATATGTGTTTAAAGGAATAGTTAATACCTAAAAATATAAATTTGCTGAAATATACTTAGGCTGTCGAGATTTGGAGAAATTGCCCACTAATGGATTCTCTGCAGTGAATGGGTGCCGTCAAAATGAAAGTCCAAACAGCTGAAAAAACATCACAATAATGCACACAAATTCTGTCAAGTCTTTCATTGAAAGAGGGACCCGCAGCCTAGAGAGCAGAATATGGGTGCTAGTATTTTTTGCCAGTAAGCAACCACCTAACAACTATCAAAAGTTTCCTTAGCAACTGCATTGTAGCACGCTGGCAACCAGCCACAACACCCTGGAACTGTGGCTCTCAACAATGGACCAAGGTCATGAAATTTATAATATCCCAAAACAGTAATAATTACGGAAAGGTACATGAAAACCGGTATTCAATGGGCCAAGGGCTAAACTATTAAAGACCGGCGCATTGATAAGCTCTGAGGTTAACGTTTCTGCTGTCGTACTGGAGATATTAAGAAAACACAGCAACATTTGTTATTGCTATAGCCTATATACATTATCTTGCAAATTCTATCTTACCAGCAGTTTTTATATGTAGTAATATTCATACATTTGCTTATGATAATTTTTGCTATTCGCAATTCAGAATCGAGATCGCGCCCACATAAAAGAGCTTCAGTGCGCATAACATGAATATGTTATATACTTTTATAACTATATATATATTACTTACCTGAACAGTAATCTCAGTAGACCTTTATGGAAAAATTAAAGCACCGTTTCTTT